>NC_088329.1:21947794-22248970 GCF_036884655.1 Musa acuminata AAA Group
CTCATCTTCGGAGGAGCTTGATTCATCCCAATTTTTGTTTTCTTCTTGCGTTCAAAATAAGTAGTTTCGTTCTTTTAATTCTTTAATTTTTGTTTCATTTGTAGTTTATGTTCACCTTCACTTAAGCTTATGCTCGAATGGTCTTCATGTGTTTTATGTCCCAAATCCTTTCTGTTCTTTGGAAGGTTGTTCTCGATTTTCCTTTTTATCACATAGTTTATTTCGTAGGTCATTAAAGACCCAATTAGTTCTTCGAATGGAAATGTTTTAAGATCCTTGGCCTCTTGAATGGCCGTAATTTTTGGATCCCAACTCTTTGGAAGGGATCTTAAAATTTTAGTTATTAATTCAAAGTTAGAAAAATCTTTACCAAGAGCTTTAAGTCCATTGATGACATCCGTGAAACGGGTGTACATGTCTCCGATGGACTCACTTGGTTTCATTTGAAAAAGTTCGTAAAAATGCACAAGAATATTGATTTTGGATTCTTTCACTTGGCTAGTGCCTTCATGAGTGACCTTAAGAGTTCTTCAAATATCAAAAGCCGAATCACAATTCGAAACATGATTAAATTTATTTTTGTTAAGTGCACAATATAAGGCATTCATAGCCTTTGCATTTAGAGAAAACATCTTCTCCAAATCATTCCAATGGTTCATTGGAAGAGAAGACATTTCAAATCCATTTTTGACTATGTGCCATAAATTCAAATCCAAAGAAAGTAAAAAAACTCTTATTCGAGTTTTTCAATAAGTATAGTCCGTCTCATTGAAAAAGGGAGGGCGAATGAGAGAGTGCCCCTCTTGAAGGTTGTAAAGAGCCATTTCTCTTGGGTGTTAAACCAACTGAGAAATAACGAAGCTCTGATACCAATTGTTAGGATCGGAGCGGCACTAAGAGAGGGGGTGAATTAGTGCAGCGGATTAAAACTCGTAAGTTTGAAAACGATTTTGTAAATGTGTAGAGATTTGGATTTGACAATGAATGACTTGGTGAAAGTAGCTCGAGTAAAGTGAGAAAATAAAATTTGAAAGCTTGCTGCTATGTAAATAATGGTTTAAGAAAGGTAAACACTCACACATTCAAAGAACACACCAATTTAAAGTGGTTCGGTCAAAATGACCTACATCCACTTACGAAGCCTTCTTCGATGAGGCTCCCAACTTTCACTAGCAAATTACTTTGAAGGTAAAGGACAAATACCCCTCTTACAACCTTTTACAAGTGGTTCACACTCTTACAAATTTTCAAAGAGAAAGAGGGAGGTGAACACTTAAGCTATTGAAAACAAGACTTGCTAACAACTTTGCTAAGGCTTTATCTCAATCTCTAACTTCTCAAAAGTTGTTCTTTCTGCAGAAAATTGAGGGGTATTTATAGGCCCCAAGAGGATTCAAATTTGGGCTCCAAATTTGAATTGCTTTTGGGTTTCCTGGTGCTGGCGGTGCCACCGCTTGTCAGTGTCTGACACTAACAGTGTACTGGCGGTGCCACCACCCAGTCCGGCGGTGCCACCGCTGGACCTCTCGGGTGCTGGGTGGTACCACCGCCTAGGCTTTTCAGATCACTGGTTGGGCTCCAAACTTGGCCCAAACTAGTCTAAATTCGGGCCCAATTGGCCCCTAACCAGATTATAGGATTAACTCTTAATCCTAACTCTAATTACATACAAAATATGCAATTAAGACATAGTCTAAGTGGGTTTTTAATCGGCATCGTCGAGTTTCCTTCCGGCGAGCTTTCTAGTGAACTTCTGGTGGACTTCCAATACACCCTCGGATTTCTTCCGACGGACTCGCAGTAGGCTCCCGGTCTTGTGGCGAGTTCAGCGATTCTTTGGCAAGTAGCTGAACTTTCTCGGTGATCTTTGCGAACCTCCGACGATCTCTCCAGCAGACTTCCGAAAACTTCGGCAAGTCCCCGATTCCTTCTCGGTTGGTTCCGGCAGCACTTCCGACGAATCTTTGGACTCTCGGTAGACTCTCGAACACCCATCGAACTTGACTCCGGTAGACTTGCTTTATGTCTTCAAGCTATCGAAGTTAATCCTGCATAAGTAAAGCAAAACTTTGATCTAGACAATTACTCCTAAGCAATCAAGTTGTCTGGTATGTCATTGGTCCCTCAACGCTTCGTCTGATTCTTCTTTCTCTCTTACGGCCTATTATCCAATCAGTTAGTTAACTCTGTAACTCCGATATCCTTGGCGCAATGCCTACTCTTCTTGGCCCGATACCCGAATCCATGGCTCGAAGCCTTTTGTCGATACATCGACCGAGCCACCGGCCCGACGTCCAATCTTCTGACATGTTCCTCCGGCACAACATGATTTTCCTGCTATAATTGTCTCATCTTGATTGAAGCATCCTGCGTCACTCAAAATTGCAGATTAAAATATAAACACATATTGATTGGTTTCATCATCAAAATTCGAGATTCAACACCGGCGAGCTTCCGGCGAACTTTCGATGAACATCCGACGAACCCTCGACGATGCTCTAGTGGACTCCAAGCAAACTCCTAGACTTGTGATGATCCTCTTGGCGAGTTCTGATGAGCTTCTTTGGCAAGCTCCTGGACTTCTCGGATTGTTCCCTTAGAACCTCCGACGACCGTCTGGACTTCCGACGAATTCTCGAACCCCCAACGTGATCTTAGTCTTGACTTCGGCTTAACACCTGCTGCATGTGTTACTGCCATCGTAGTTAATCCTACATACTTATCTCAACATACGGATTAGATAACCAAATGACAATTGACTTCATCATCAAAATCCGAGATTCAACACCTAGATGGGAAGAAGGAGACACGATTGGTTGGATCTCGTGTGCGGAGTGATATTTTCGGTACCACAAAACTATGGATGCATCTATGGTGAAAATTATGGCTATACATCTTGAAGGGATTACCATATAGTGGTTTGACTAATTTGAACATACTCATGGAGTCCTTTCATGGCAATAATTCAAAGAAGGACTGCTAATCCGCTTCAGACCAACCGATTACGAGAACACTAACAGACAACTAGCAAAGATCCGACAAACATCCACCATTCAGGAGTACCAAACCAAGTTTGAAAGGTTATCTAATCAAACTCATGATTGGTTTGAAAAATAGCTATTGGGGATCTTCATTGAGCACTTGAAGCCGGAGATCCAAGGAGAAGTTAAAGTGTGACAACCGTATACACTTATGGCAGCCATCTCTTTCGCACGATTTCAAGAGGAACGATTGAACCACGAAGCCTGGAGGACTAGCATCGCTCCTCGACCAGAAATACTAAAGCCTTCAGCTCCCCCTACTCTCAACTAAGTCCCTGCACCAAAAAGGTTGACAAGAGAAGAGCTTCGGGAGCGATCTGTGAAGGTATCATGTTGGCATTGCGACAAGCCGTGGAGCTACGAGCATCACTATAGAAAAGGGAGACTTCTTATGATTGAACTAGTAGAAGAAGAGGTCATTGAACATCAAGAAGAAAGCCTTGAACATGAAGAAGAAGATGTGAAAGAAGAGCCACAACTGACCGACATTACGGTACACGCACTAGCCGACTACTCAAACTTGCAAACGATGAAAGTTAGAGGCTTTCTTAAACAACAACTGATCACTATTCTCATCGACACGGGCAGCATTAATAACTTCCTAAACAGTAAGGTTACTACTTGGATAGCGCTCCACATTGAAGGTTGCAGCAAGTTCGACGTAAAGGTCACCGACGGAAGAATCCTAAAGTACGACCAAAGATGACCGCAGGTGAAACTATTACTGCAAGACTAAGAAATTATCACCGACTTCTTCCTCCTACCTATTGATGACTATGAGGCTGTGCTTGGCATAGAATGGCTAATGATGCTAGGTGATGACTCTTGGAACATCTCCAAATTGATTATGAAATTCTACTGCAAAGGCAAACAGATCATCCTACACGGGAAGCGTGGAAGCAACGTAACCACCGTTTCGACTCAACGAATGGAGAAAATATTGCACAAGGTAAATGGTGGCTTTTTGATGCATCTCCAACAGAAACTAGAGGGGAAGAAAATATAAATTAAAGATCAAAATCTTGCCCAATTGCTTGCTGAATTTGCCGACATTTTTGCTGAGCCATGTAGTCTTCCTCCTACGCGACAACATGACCATCGGATTCCAATCCTTCCGGGCAAGCCACTAGCGAACACTCAGCTATACCAATATCCTCACCTCCAGAAGGATGAAATTGAAAATATTGTAAAGGAGATACTTGAAACAGGGATGGTTTGGCCAAGTTACAGCCCCTATTCCTCACCGGTGCTACTTGTACGTAAGAAGGATGGAACTTGACGGATGTGCATCGACTACCAAGCTTTAAATAGCATCATCATCAAGGATAAATACCCTATTCTAGTAGTATATGAATTGCTGGATGAAAGGGAGCACGAATCTTCACAAAGCTGGACATTCGATCCGGGTATCATCAAATACGAGTATGCAAAGAAGATATACCAAAAACCACCTTTCAAACACACAATGGCCACTATGAATTTTTGCTTTCTTCAACAAAAGGTGGAATATCTTAGGCATATCATATTAGAGGAAGGTGTGGTGGTTGACCCCTCCATAATTGAAGCAATGCAGAATTGGCTGACCTTGAGGAATATAAAATTGCTACATGGCTTTCTAGGTTTAGCAGGCTACTACCGTAAGTTCATGAAAAACTATGGAAAGATCAGTGCATCACTTACTTCCTTGCTAAAAAAAGATGCTTTTTAATGGTTGGACAAAGCAACCACCGCCTTCGATGAACTTAAACCCGCAATGACAATAGCGCCCGACTTCGGCAAGACTTTTATTATTGAAGTTGATACCTCCAAAGTCGGAATTAGTTCTATACTAATGCAAGATGGCTGCCCCCTCACTTATACTAGTAAGGCATTATCTTCTTCCCATCTTAAGATGACTCTTTACGATAAGGAGATGCTCGCGATTGTGTATGCGGTGGCTAAGTGGAGATCGTACGTGATCAGGTGACGCTTTCAAATCAAGGCCGACCATAAAAGCTTAATATATTTCTTAGAGCATAAGATATCTTCCCCCAAGCAGGAAAAATGGATAACAAAGCTTCTTGGATATGATTATGAAATAACTTACAAAAAGGGGAAAGAGAATGTTGTTGCAGATGTGCTTATGCGGCTACTCGAGTAAGCTGAATTTTCGGCCGTTTCACTTCCGACCAGTGACTTCCTTGAGGATATTAAGATAGAATGACAGAAAGATCCAGAGACCAGTAAGATCATAAAAAAATTGGAGGAAGCTCCAAGCTTTGTGGCTCATTACAGTTGGAACTCAAAAGAATTACGCTATAAGGGACACATTGTGCTTGTGCCAAATTCTACTTGCATCTTTACGAGTAGATTTTGGACAAAGTTATTCTAGATGCAGGGCACTAAATTAAATAGAAGTATGGCATATCACGCACAAACCGATAGCAAGACGGAAGTGGCAAACAGGTGATTGGAGACAGCCCAAAGCCATCCACCAAATATAATTACCCAAGGAGAACTCTTGACCTAGTCGAGTACCATTATTGATCGACAGATCGTAACCCTACAACGATAACCTACTACTGAAGCACTAATACAGTGGGTGAACTTACTAGCAAAAGGTGCCACTTAGGAGAATTATGACGACTTAAAGATCAAATTCCCAAAGTTCATAGAATCTCAACCTTGAGGACAAGTCTGATTTGAAGAGGGCGGGTCTGTTAAGACTCTAGCTAGGAGAGTCCTAATAAAGAGGGGCATTCATGTAAAACCTACCTAAGCTAACCTCTATTAAAGAGGTGAAGATACCGGCTAGGGTTAGGAGATTATTTCTTAGCGAAGAATTAGGAATTGTAAAGGAATAGGAGTCTTGAGTATGAGACAAATTAGGGGTAGGTTAGAAGTAGGAGTCTTGAGTAGGAGTCCTAATAGGAGTTAGGGTTTAGAAGCCCTATAAATAGTCATGTATTCCTCCTCTTTTGATAAGCAATAGATGAATCTTTTCTGCAGCCTTTGAGCAGCAACTTGGAGGAAGGAACCCCCATAGAGTTCCAAGGAGGCCGATCCCCTAAAGAGATCAACCCAAAGTTTAGAATCTGCAAGGGTTCTACCACTCACCTCCTGGATCAGATCAAAGAGTCTTGATACTCTTTATAGTCTAGTTCTCTACTTCATTCTTATACTCTCTGTATTTCTCCAAGGCCTCAGACTTGTACTTTATTAAGTACATATGTCCACACATTGAGAAATCATCAGTAAAATTAATGAAATAGTAGTAACCACCAATGACATGAGTTGACATGGTCCACATACATTACTATGTATGAGTTCCAGTAGTTTATTGGTTCTCTCTCTAGTTCTACTAAATGGGGAGTTGGTCAGTTTTCCACGAACGCAAGGCTCACAAGTTGCATATAACTCATAGTCGAATAGATCTCGATATCGATCATTTAGCAACTTTTGAATACTTCCCTCATGGATGTGACCTAGCCTACAATGCCACATGTATGCACTATTCACCTCATCTCGTCTCCTCTTAGACACACTTACATTCATGATATGTGGAGCAATATCTAGAATAAATAAACCATTATGCACTGTTCCTCTCCTGATGATCTTACCATCTAATAATATTGAATAACTATTGTTCTCAAAAACTAATTTATATCCACTAACTGTCAAACATGAAATCGAAATAATATTTTTGATAATAGAAGGAATAAAGTAGCATGCATCCAATGCAATAATAGCTCCACCAGGCAGATGTAGGGCAGCCTCGCTAACAGCTACTGTAGTAACTTTTGCTCCATTAACTATCTTGAGGTCCATCTCGCCTCTCGCCAATCTCCTAAGTCTTGCTAGAACCTACAACGAATTGCAAATATGATAAATACTATTGGTATCCAATACCTATGTGTCATCATAAGAGTCTAACAAATGGAGAATGATCATGAATGCACCTAAAGCTTCTTGAAGCTTCTATTTCACCCTCCCTACAAGGTACTTTTGCAGTTCCTCTTTCAATGCCCATCTTTGTCACAATGGTGTTGGGAAATCATGGGGGCATCACATGCGCAGCGGAAGAACAAGAAAATAAAATCCCCGATTCCCAAAAAGATGTTCGTCGTCGTGCGAAGATTGGTGCGCAAAAATCCGCGAAACATGAAACTGCGTATATAGTAGATTGTGTTACCTAGGGAGATCGTATATCCCTGTTTCCTTGCAGATCCTTAGGAGAGGGTAAAGGAGGTCAAGCGTCCTCCTCTCTAGCGGTGATCCACACATCAGGGTTGCGACGACGCTCCTCAAGACTCCAGGCCTGCTCTGAGGTGGAGAGGCAAGCAAAGGCTCTAGCCTATGAGGCTCTGAATCCCTCCTATTTATAGAGGTCCCCTGTCAAACCCTAATGGGTCCTCTCCTAGTGGGTATTGGATCTGCATCCAATAAGACAAGGGCTCCGTCGGATATCTCATATCCGAACCTCTACTCATCGCAATCCCTACCATATGTGTGTGACCCTCTAGGCCCAATATCGAGCTGGCCGTGAGTCATACCTGTCAGAACTCCTTCTAACTTAGTGAATTATTATCTCTGTAATAATTCACTTGACTCATCGACTACGGAAGTACTAGGCCACTACGCCGTAGTCCCTAGACGATACAGGGGAATCCAATCCATTAGACCTGTCTGTCCTCAGTTACCGTGTACCTATAATCCCTCATCCATCTAATATCCCAGAGACCATATATCGAGCATGGTGCTGTCAGACCCATACGGTTTCTACTCGAGTCTCGCTCTAATCGGATTCTCCCGGAGAACTCTTTCTCTCTCAACCCGAATGACCCTGGCCAGGGATTTGTCTGAGCAAGAACACATGGGATATTTCTCTCATGACGCCGAGAGTAGGTGGATGATCCTCTATCGACACTCAATAGCCCTCGTAAGGTCGACTACCACTCCCAATGACCAGCTATACTAGATCTGGGACAGCCAAACCTATAAGTCTGGTATCAAAGAGTGGAGCACTCATACAGGACATCCTTGGTGTCTCAAGTCTAAAGACCAGATACACCACTAGGACTACAGAATCATTGTCTGACAATAAGGCATCATCAACCATCCAGCATTCCGTAAGCGGATCAATCAATGAACTCATTCTCCAATGAGCACCTATACTGTATCCCTAGTGTCCCTACACGAGCAGCTATGAGACCAGCTGCATCCATCATATGGACGGGTATATAGCACACCAGTCTGTCCGGTTATCACGATGTCCCTCTCGAGTAACCTATGACCGAGATTTTTTAGGATATGTGTTTAAAGGTGAATCGATCTCATTATCGTGATCTCATCACGATCCGATTCCCATTGCACAAATCCAAGGACATCACAATATATATATGCATATATACAATAGTTATAAAGTGATATACGCCAAAATATAATAAGCAAAAAGATTCTGTATCAAGTCACACGTGCCATCACTCACGTGATTGGCTTGCTGGGCACCTATGACTAGCAATCTCCCACTTGACCTAAAGCCAATCACCTATGTGTCTGATCCCTATCAGACCCCTGTGATGCTCAAAGACAAAATGAGACAACGGCTGTTAGGATCGGAGCGGCACTAAGAGGGGGGGGTGAATTAGTGCAGCGGATTAAAACTTCGATTTTAATCAAAATCTTTCGTACGTTAAGAATGAAACTTGAGAAATTTAACTTGAAGGCGTATTCTTAAAGTTGCGCAGCAAGAGTAATAAGGAACTAAAGCAGTAAGAAGATTTGCAGTAATGTAAATGACAATAATAAAAAGCAAACCAGAGATTACGCCGATTTTTAGAGTGGTTCGGTCAAATGACCTACTCCACTTGCGAGGCCCCTCTTCGATGAGGCTCCCACCTTCCACTAGCAAGTCTCTTGAAATGGAAGGGTAAACACCCCTCTTACAACCTTTTACAAGCAGCTCAACCTCTTACAAATTTTCAATAAGAAAGAAGGAGGAGAACTCTCTAGCAAATTGAAAACAAGACTTGCTAAGACTTTCTAAGACTTTTCTCTCAATCAAAATGCTTCTCAAAAGTTGTAACCTCAGCTGAGATTTGAGGGGTATTTATAGGCCTCAAGAGGATTCAAATTTTGGGCTCCAAAATTTGAATTCTCTTAGGGTTCCCGGTGCTGGCGGTTCCACCGCCCAGCCAGGCGGTGCCACCGCCCAGCGCTCGGGTGCTGGACGGTGCAACCGCCCAGCCAAGGAGGTGTCACCGCCCAGCCAGGCGGTTCCACCGCCTGGCTTTCCGATTCATTGGTTTGGCTTATTTTTCGCCCAAACCAAATTTGACTTTGGGCCCAGTTGGCCCCTAACCAGGATATAGGATTATCTCTTAATCCTAATCCTAATTACAGGTGAACTACATAAAAAAAACATCCTAAGCAAGTTTTTTAACCGCGAACGTCGCGTCTTGTTCCGGCGAGCTTTCCGACGAACTTCTTCCGACGGACTCCCTGCAAGCTCCCAATCTTTGTGATGACTTTAACGAGTAGCCGAGCCTTCTTGGTGATCTCCGCGAGCCTCCGACGATTTCTTCGGCGAACTTCCGACACGTTCCCGATTTCTTCTCGGACGGTTCCGGCAGCATCTCCGATGATTCTTCGGTCTCTTAAACGTCCATCGAGCTCGACTCCGGTATCCTTGCTTTATGTTTTCTGATTATCGTAGTTAATCCTGCACACTTAACTCAATAATATGGATTAGATCAATTAACCCACCAATTGATTATATCATCAAAATCCGAGATTCAACAATCTCCCCCTTTTTGATGATGACAATCAATTGATGACGGAGTTAAACATAACTCCTCCTATCTATATGCCATATTATGAGAAAAAGAAAAAACACTTGAATTCCATCCCATTGGATTCAATCATAACCCGATAAGTTCTAATCGTGGAACTTTATCGTTATCCTCATTAAACAATAGTGAGTACGAAACTTCGATGAAAATCATAAGTTAAATGATACGGGACGAGTTTTGCTACGATAGAAGATAAAGATTTTCAATATAAATTTCATGATATCAATCTTGTGATATTTTCAAGGATTTGCAAGTCATATAAGACATTCATATCACAAATTCATATTAGCCATGCTATCGTTCTGGTGTAAGTCATCACTTCTCCCCCTTTGTCATCAACAAAAAGAGACAAGCCAGCTAATTGATGATCATAGAAAAAGGTTTAGCATTTATCAAAGTTCTTCATTCAAATTTTCCAGAAATAGTTTGTCCAAAAGACATCATCATCTATGCAGATTAAGACAGTAGTTATCTAAAGGAAAGATCAGTTATCGTACAATCGATGACAAACATGAACTTGTTTTTTAACAGCAAACAGGACAGAATAAAAAGATACATCAATTTAATCCTTAGGAGGTAATCCACAGTGCTGATACATGATATCTATTTTTTCATTCATCTGTCGTAGTGTCTTCAAAATTTCAACTTGTTGATTCTGAATTTGTTTTTGCTGTGATTTGATCTGAGATAGCTCCGCCATAATGATATCTTCAGAGGAGGAAACAGGAGCTGAAGGTGCTGCTCCAAAGGGACTAGGAGGAGGAGATTCATTTCCCATAAGAATTGGTGTTTCGGGTTGTTCTATTGGTATAGGAATTGGATCCGTCCTTCTAGGCTGCCTAACCCATATGCCATTGCTAAAAGTGCACCTAAGTTTTTTTAGCAGGTTTTTATTTATTATGTTATATCGATCATTTTGAATAGATTCTTCATCGGGTGGAATGCAAATGTCATAGGTATGAAGAATTCTAGTGATTAACCTCCCATACGGCAATATAGTATCCTTAGTCATAATTTCCTGCATGTGTTGGCGAATCAAGTACCCGAAACAATTATGCTGACCTGTCATAATCCAATACATGGTTCCTATCTCTAATTGACTTACTTCGTCAAGATGAAATTGTTTGGGGAATATGATGCTCGTGATAATGTGATGAAGAATTTTAGAGTTGAAAGGCATTAAGTGTTCACAGCTCTTGGGTAGGAAGTCAAGGTTTGGATTTGCAAAAATTGTTTTCACGGCTTCGGAATAGGTTGCTCCTATTTTTTTTGACGTCCCATTTACCTTTAAAATAGCATCCCCTATCTTTTTCAGTTATGCCAATTAGCTCACAAATGGTGCTGTCAAAAATTCTAATGGGTGTTCCTAGAATGTAAGTGCTTAGGCTATCATTGTCTTCATATAGGTTGGTATAGAACAATCTCACTAACCGTGGATAGATTGGTTCATCTATTTGTAGTAGAGGTAGAGCTTCTAGTTGAGCAAACCATTTAATTGGATCTAAGTCTTCTAGTTCATCCAAATCAATGTATTTTCCCTTATGGACACATCGTGTTTCAAATTTTGGAAAGCTAAGGGCTACCTCTTTTGATCTAAAAAGGTCATGGTTATATGAATATCCTTGAATCCTTATTCCTTTTGATCTCTTTGGAGCCATTTTCTAGACAGGATGATGATACCAATTGTTAAAAATAAGCAAGAGAAAGAGAAAAGAAAGGAGGGATTTCAAGAGTTACCTTGTGGAGATTATGTTGAGAGATGGAAGGCTTGGACCACCAAGAATCCTTCTCCAATGTTTCTAAGAGTTAGAATGAGGGTTAGAGGAAATGGGAGTGGGTTTTGAGAACTCTCTCTTCGGGTTGGGGGCGGTGTCACCGCCGGCCCTAACCCCTTGGGTTAATAAGGGTCGCTCGGTCGGTGCCACCGCCAAACCGAGCGGTGTCACCGCCTGGCGCCCGAGCGCTCAGGCGGTGCAACCGCCAAATCTGGCGGTGCCACCGCTGGCATCCCGTGGAGGAAAAAATTTTCTTCCTCACCCTCCTTTTTTTTTTTTGTTTGCTTCCCTCAAGATAATAAGTTATACTTTAATGGATCATTTTGAATTGAAGAAGAAATCAAATCCATAAAAGAAAGGAAAAGAACGAGTCATTTTTCGTGAAGCTCATTTTAGGGACAATTTAACATGCCTAATTCCCTTCTAATGAATTCAAATTGATCTTCGTTTAGAGCTTTTGTGAATATATCTGCTAATTGATGCTTTGTGTCAATGAATTCTAGAACAACATTATTGTTAAGGACATGATCGCGTATGAAATGATGCCTAACGTCGATGTGCTTAGTTCTAGAATGCTGAATTGGATTTTTAGTAAGACATATGGCACTAGTATTATCACATTTTATGGGAATATTTTTAAAGTGAATTCCATAGTCTTCTAATGTATTTTTCATCCAAATGACTTGTGCACAACATGCACTTGCAGCTATGTATTCGGCTTCTGCCGTAGATAGTGCAACTGAATTTTGTTTCTTGGAAGTCCAAGAAACAAGTGCATGTCCTAAAAATTGGCATGTTCCGGATGTACTTTTTCTATCTATTCTGCATCCGCCAAAATCGGCATCTGCATAGGCTATTAAATCAAAATTTTCAGATTTTGGATACCACAATCCTAAATTTGAAGTTCCTTTAAGATACCTAAATATTCTTTTAACACTCTTAAGATGAGATAATTTAGGATTAGATTGAAACCTAGCGCAAAGTCCTACACTAAACATAATATCCGGTCTAGTCGCAGTGAGGTAGAGTAGACTACCTATCATTCCCCTATATGTTTTTTGATCGAAACTTTCACCATTTTCATCCATATCTAACTTAGTCGCAGTACTCATAGGGGTGTTTATTGCTTTTGAATTATCCATGTTAAATCGTTTTAACAATTCTAATGTATATTTGGATTGGTTAAGAAATATACCATCACTAAGTTGTTTGATTTGTAATCCCAAAAAGAAAGTTAATTCACCCATTAAACTCATTTCAAATTCAAGACTCATACATTTGGCAAATGATTCACATAGTGATTCATCCGAAGAGCCAAACACAATATCGTCAACATAAATTTGCACAATAAGAAAATTATTTTCAAAATGTTTAATAAACAATGTAGTATCAACCTTGCCTTTGGTAAAATTATTTAAAATAAGAAAGGAACTAAGCCTTTCATACCAAGCTCTAGGAGCTTGTTTTAAGCCATAGAGAGCTTTAGTCAATTTGAATACATGATTAGGAAGAAGAGAATTTTCAAATCCGGGAGGTTGTTCGACAAATACTTCTTCGGAAATAAAACCATTCAAAAAAGCACTTTTAACATCCATTTGAAAGAGTTTAAAATTATTACTACTAGCATAGGCAAGGAGCATCCTTATGGCTTCTAATCGAGCCACGGGAGCGAAGGTTTCTTCGTAATCGATACCTTCTTCTTGGTTGAAACCTTTGGCCACTAATCTAGCCTTGTTTCTAACCACAATACCATTTTCGTCTTGCTTGTTTCTAAAGACCCACTTAGTACCTATGACTAAGTGGTCACTTGGTCTAGGAACAAGCTTCCATACCTCATTCCTCTCAAATTGGTTCAATTCTTCTTGCATTGCAATGATCCAAAAATCATCTTTTAAGGCTTCGTCAATGCATTTAGGTTCAATTTGAGAAAGGAAGGCGGCGTTAGCACAAAAATTTTTGAAAGAAGAACGAGTTTGAACCCCTTTTGATGTATCTCCTATAATTTGCTCTTTTGGATGAGCATCTACATACTTCCATTCTTTTGGTAAAGAAATTTCGGAAGAAGATGCATTCAAATGGCTATTTTGAGGAGAGGGTTCATTTAAATTCAAATTATCAAAACCAAGATCATCATCAAAATCATTTTTCTTTAAATCGGAAATTTCATTAAAAACTACATGAATAGACTCTTCAATTACTAAAGTTCTTTTATTAAAAACCCGAAAAGCTTTAGAAACGGAAGAGTAACCAAGAAAGATGCCTTCATCGGATTTAGCATCAAATTTTCCTAAAGCATCCCTTTCATTTAAAATAAAGCATTTACAACCAAAAACTTTAAAATAGGAGATGTTTGGTTTTTTGTTATTCCATAATTCATAGAGAGTTTTGGATAAGGATGGTCTTATTAGGACTCTATTCATGATGTAGCAAGCCGTATTTACGGCTTCGGCCCAAAAGTACTTAGGTAAACTATGTTCATTCAACATAGTTCTTGCCATTTCTTGTAGGTTTCTATTTTTCCTTTCAACTACTCCATTTTGTTGAGGATTTCTTGGAGTTGAGAAGTTGTGATTGTACCCATTACTTTCGCAAAAATTTTGAAAGTCACGGTTTTGGAATTCACCACCGTGATCACTCCGAATTGATGAAATCATGAAGCCTTTTTCGTTTTGAGTGAGTTTACAAAATTTAGAGAAACACTTGAAGCAATCACTTTTGTGAGCTAAGAAATAGGTCCAAGTGTATCTAGAGTAGTCATCCACAATCACGAAAGCATATTTGCTTCCACCTAGACTTGTTGTATCAATTGGTCCAAATAAGTCCAAATGGATCAATTGTAATGGTCTAGTAGTGCTAAATTGATTTTTTGGTTTGAAGCTTGTTTTTATTTGTTTGCCTAGTTGACATGCATCGCATACTTTGTCCTTAATAAACTTTATATTTGGAATTCCTCGTACTAATTCTTGAGATGAGATCTTAGATATTGTTTTCATGCTTGCATGGCCTAATCTCCTATGCCAAAGCCAAGCATCATCATTTACGACGGAGAAGCACATTTCATTACTTAGTTCATCAAGATTGATGGTATAGACATTATTTTGTTTTAAAGCAATCATAGTCATGTTATGATTTGGTTTTTCAATAATGCACATATTTGATTCAAACCTAACGATATAACCTTTATCGCATAGTTGACTTATACTTAAGAGATTGTGTTTCAATCCATCAACTAGTAAAACATCATCAATGGAAAAACTAAATTTGTTACCAATAGTTCCCTTGCCAATGATTTTGCCTTTGTTGTTGTCTCCGAAGGTGACGTACCCTTCTTCTTTGCTAGTGAGCATAGAGAAATGAGATGGATCTCCAGTCATATGTCTTGAGCATCCACTATCGAGATACCATCTCTTGCTCCTAGCTTGTGGGTTTTTCTACAAAAGAGGATGATTTTTAGGTACCCATTTGATTTTGGGTGCCTCAAAAATTGACCCACTAACTTTGTTATTTATTATCGAATCCTTTATAGTTCCTTTAGGAACCCATATTAATTTTTGTGAACTCATTTTCCTAAAAGGACATTTGTAGGCAATATGTCCGGATTTGCAACAGAAGTTGCATTGCATATAAGAGGAAACATGTAATGTAGGTCCTTTTATGAAAGTGGTAGGATTTTGATGTAATCCTTTTACAAATCCAATTCCATTTCTATTTGCGATGTGACCCTTGTGTGCAAGGATCATATCTAATCCTTTGCTACCAACCTTAAACTTGTTTAAGGTTTCTTTAAGAAGCAAATTTTCATTTTTTATTGCTTCTAAATGCTCACACTTAGAGCATGGAGGAGTTTGAATATTATCAAACTTATCTTGTAGCAAAGCATGCTCTTTCTTTAAGATACTTAACTTCTTGCTAACAGTTCTACATTCATCAAATAATTCATGAAAAGCGATAGAGAGTTCTTCAAAAGATAAATCTTTATTAAGTAAATCACATACCTCTTCTCCTAAAGCCATTAGCGCGTAATGAGCAACTTGCTCGGTGTTGGACTCCTCTTCTTCGGATGCGCTTGAATCATCCCACGTTGCCTTGAACGCCTTCTTCTTTGATGTCCTCTTTTTGGCTTGAGGACAATCGTTCTTGTAGTGTCCCGGTTTTTTGCATTCATAGCAAATCACTTGGTCCTTCTTTTGTTCAAATTTATTTTTTGTATTATTTTTAAATCTGTTCTTTCTTAAATATTTTTTAAACTTTTGAGTCAAAAGTACAATGTCATTGTCACTGTCCTCATCACTTGATGTTCCTTTCAAGTGGTCTTCTTGTGATTTGAGTGCCATATCCTTCCTGTTCTTTGGAAGGGGGTTCTCGAGCTCGTCATGAGCTTGACATGTCATTTCGTAGGTCATTAGAGACCCAATGAGTTCTTCAAGAGGGAATGCTTTAAGGTCTTTGGCCTCTTGAATGGCCGTAACTTTTGGATCCCAACTTTTAGGGAGGGATCTTAAGATTTTAGTTACTAGTTCAAAGTTAGTAAAATCTTTACCAAGAGCTTTGAGTCCATTGATGACATCCGTAAACCGGGTGTACATGTCTCCGATGGACTCACTTGGTTTCATTCGGAAAAGTTCGTAAGAGTGCACAAGGATGTTGATTTTAGACTCTTTCACTCGGCTACTGCCTTCATGAGTGACCTCAAGAGTTCTCCAAATATCAAAAGCCGAATCACACATTGAAACACGATTAAATTCATTTTTGTCTAGTGCACAAAACAAGGCATTCATAGCCTTTGCATTTAAAGCAAAAACCTTCTTCTCCGATTCATTCCATTCGCTCATCGGAAGAGAAGATTTTTGAAATCCATTCTCGACAATAGACCAAAGCTCAAAGTCCATAGAAATGAGGAAGATTCTCATGCGAGTCTTCCAATATGTGTAATCCGACCCATTAAACAAAGGTGGTCGTGCAATAGAATGGCCCTCTTGCATGCCGGAGTAAGCCATCTCTCTTGGGTATTAAACCAAATATGAGAGATAACCTTGCTCTGATACCACTTGTTAGGATCGGAGCGGCACTAAGAGGGGGGGGTGAATTAGTGCAGCGGATTAAAACTTCGATTTTAATCAAAATCTTTCGTACGTTAAGAATGAAACTTGAGAAATTTAACTTGAAGGCGTATTCTTAAAGTTGCGCAGCAAGAGTAATAAGGAACTAAAGCAGTAAGAAGATTTGCAGTAATGTAAATGACAATAATAAAAAGCAAACCAGAGATTACGCCGATTTTTAGAGTGGTTCGGTCAAATGACCTACTCCACTTGCGAGGCCCCTCTTCGATGAGGCTCCCACCTTCCACTAGCAAGTCTCTTGAAATGGAAGGGTAAACACCCCTCTTACAACCTTTTACAAGCAGCTCAACCTCTTACAAATTTTCAATAAGAAAGAAGGAGGAGAACTCTCTAGCAAATTGAAAACAAGACTTGCTAAGACTTTCTAAGACTTTTCTCTCAATCAAAATGCTTCTCAAAAGTTGTAACCTCAGCTGAGATTTGAGGGGTATTTATAGGCCTCAAGAGGATTCAAATTTTGGGCTCCAAAATTTGAATTCTCTTAGGGTTCCCGGTGCTGGCGGTTCCACCGCCCAGCCAGGCGGTGCCACCGCCCAGCGCTCGGGTGCTGGACGGTGCAACCGCCCAGCCAAGGAGGTGTCACCGCCCAGCCAGGCGGTTCCACCGCCTGGCTTTCCGATTCATTGGTTTGGCTTATTTTTCGCCCAAACCAAATTTGACTTTGGGCCCAGTTGACCCCTAACCAGGATATAGGATTATCTCTTAATCCTAATCCTAATTACAGGTGAACTACATAAAAAAAACATCCTAAGCAAGTTTTTTAACCGCGAACGTCGAGTCTTGTTCCGGCGAGCTTTCCGACGAACTTCTTCCGACGGACTCCCTGCAAGCTCCCAATCTTTGTGATGACTTTAACGAGTAGCCGAGCCTTCTTGGTGATCTCCGCGAGCCTCCGACGATTTCTTCGGCGAACTTCCGACACGTTCCCGATTTCTTCTCGGACGGTTCCGGTAGCATCTCCGATGATTCTTCGGTCTCTTAAACGTCCATCGAGCTCGACTCCGGTATCCTTGCTTTATGTTTTCTGATTATCGTAGTTAATCCTGCACACTTAACTCAATAATATGGATTAGATCAATTAACCCACCAATTGATTATATCATCAAAATCCGAGATTCAACAACGGCTTTATCAGTGGATCTGCAATGTTATCTTCGGATGGAACTCTTTCCACTACTACATATCCTCGGGTTACGATCTCTCTGATAAGTTGGAACCTCCTCAGAACACTTCTGATGAGACCCGGGTTCCCTTATTTGAGTAATCGCCCCATAGTTGTCGCAATATAAGGAAGTCGGCTTCTCGCTATCCGGCACGACTCCCAAATCTGTGATGAACATCTTCACCCAGACTCCCTCCTTTGCTACATCTAATGCAGCAATATACTCCGCCTCTGTGGTCGAGTCAGCAGTGGTATCTTGCTTGGAACTCTTCCAGCACACTGCTCCTCCATTCAAGGTGTACACATACCCTGAATTCGAATTGCTATCATCGACATCAGACTGAAAACTTGAGTCAGTGTAGCCTTCAACCTTAAGGCTATTACCTCCATATACTAGCAAAAGATCCTTAGTCCTTCTCAAGTACTTAAGGATACACTTTACTGCTTTCCAGTGCTCCAAGCCTGGATCCGCCTGATACCTGCTCGTGACACTCAAAGCATGCGCTATATCAGGCCTAGTACATAGCATGGCATACATGATAGACCATATTGCTGAGGCATAAGATATCATATCCATATTCGCCCTTTCTTAGATTTTCCAATGCCAAACATTTTGACAATAGTTTCTATGTACTTGGACTGGGACAAGCCAAGCATCCTTTTGGATCTATCTCTATAGATTCTAATCCTCAGGATATAGGATGCTTCCCCTAAGTCCTTCATGGAGAAGTGTCTAGATAACCAAGCCTTTACTGTGGATAGCATTCCTACGTCATTCCCAATGATGAGGATGTCATCCACATATAACACCAAAAAGGTGATAGCGCTCCCACTTACCTTCCTGTACACACAAGGCTCATCTTCATTCTTAACGAAGTCATAAGATCTGATTGCCTCATCAAATCTTATGTTCCAACTTCGGGAAGCTTGCTTTAGTCCATAAATGGATCTAAGCAACCTACACACCTTATTTGGGCAGTTCTTGGACACGAATCCCTCAGGTTGCATCATATACACCTCCTCCTCGAGGTTCCCATTGAGGAATGCGATTTTCAGATCCATCTGCCAGATCTCATAATCATAGTGTGTTGCAATAGCCAATAGAATTTTGATGTATTTTAGCATTGCTACGGGTGAGAAGGTTTCGTCGTAATCAACACCTTGCCTTTGACGATACCCCTTAGCCACTAGCCTTCTTTATAAGTCTCTACCTTTCCATCTACTCCGATCTTTTTCTTAAAGATCCACTTGCAACCGATGGGTACAATACCTTCGGGCGCATCAACTAGGTTCCAAACCTTATTGGAGTACATAGAATCCATCTCAGAATTCATGGCTTCTTGCCACTTCCCGGAGTCTATACTCATAATAGCCTCCTTGTAGGTCTGAGGATCAATATCCTCAACATCCTCTCCTCTAATATGTCCCACATATCTCTCAGGAGGATGGGATACTCTATCAGACCTGCGTAAAGTTGAAACTTGTGTATTAGGTACCTGAACAGACTCGGGCTGTAGAGTGGTGCTTGAGCTTGGTTCTCCAACCTCGCTCAACTCTATCATTCTCCCACTGTCTCCGCCAAGAATGTGTTCCTTCTCAAGGAACACTGCTCTCTTAGCTACAAAGACCTTTTGGTCCTCGAGATGATAGAAATAATACCCACAAGTTTCCTTGGGGTATCCCACAAATTTGCATCGCTCTATCCTTGATTCTAACTTATCGGGGTTGTGTCTTTTAACATGGGCAGGGCAGCCCCAAATCTTAACAACCTTAAGATCAGGATTCTTCCCTTTCCATATCTCATATGGTGTAGACACTACCGACTTAGTTGGAACTCTATTCAGAAGGTAAGCTGTGGTCTCTAGGGCATATCCCTAGAATAAGATGGGTAAGTCAGCGAAACTCATCATGGACCGTACCATATCTAATAGCGTATGATTCCTCCTTCCAAAGACACCATTGAGCTGAGGTGTATAAGGAGGTGTCCATTGGGATAATATCTCATGGTCCTCGAGGAACTGAGTAAACTCTGTACTTAAGTACTCACCTCCTCGATCTGATCGAAGAGTTTTGATACTCTTTCTAGTCTGGTTCTCCACCTCATTCTTATACTCTCTGAATTTCTCAAAGGCCTCGGACTTGTACTTCATTAAGTACACATATCCATACCTTGAGAAATCATCAGTAAATGTAATGAAGTAGGAGTAACCTCCAATGGCATGAGTTGACATGGGTCCACATACATCACTATGTATGAGTTCCAACAACTCAGTGACTCTCTCTCTAGTTCCACTAAATGGAGAGTTGGTCAGTTTTCCACGAATGCAAGGCTCACAAGTTACATATGACACATAGTCGAATGGATCTAGATATCCATTATTTAGCAACTTTTGAATCCTTCTTTCATGGATGTGACCTAGCCTACAATGTCATAGGTATGCACTATTCACCTCATCTCGTTTCCTCTTAGACACTTACATTCATGATATGTGGAGTAGTGTCTTGCATAAACGAACCTTTATGCAATATTCCTCTCGTCAATCTCCCCTCGGCTTTGCTAGAATTTATAATAAATTATAGATGTAATAAGCAATTCTGGTATCCAATACCAATGCACTATCACAAAAATCTAACAATTGGAGATTGATCATGAATGTACCTGAAGCTTCTCCAAGCTTCTATTTTGCCCTTTCTGCAAGGTACTCTTTGCAGTTTCTCTTCCAATGCCCATCTTTACCATAGTGGAAGCACTAGCCTTTGTCCTTTGCTGGGTCTTTCTTAGCAACCTTTGCTTTACCTGGTCTGCCCTTGCCCTTTCCTTTCTTAAGGGACCTTTCTACTTTCCTTTTCTTTTTGGTCTCACCAGTGTAGAGAACTGGCTTCTCTTTCTTAATAGTACTCTCTGCCTCCCTTAACATAGTAAGGAGCTCTGGGAGAGTCACCTCAAGCTTGTTCATATTAAAATCCATTATGAACTATGAAAAGAAATCTGGTAAGGACTGAAGTACAATGTCCACACACAAGTTATCCTCTAGGACCATTCCTAGACCTGTGAGTTTCTCTATCCACTCAATCATCTTTAGGACATGGTTCTGAACCAGTGTCCCCTCAGTCATCATAGCGCGGAAGAGGCTCTTAGATATCTCATATCGCTGAGTCCTTCCCTGTTCCTCAAACAATTTACGGACATGTAGGAGAATGGATCTGGCATCCATCTTTTCATGTTGTCTCTGTAACTCAGGAGTCATAGAGGCCAACATATAGCACTGAGCTAGAGTGGAGTCATCAATGTACTTCACATAGCGAGCGATCTCATCCTCATTTGCCCCTTCTTCGGGCGTAGGCATCACTGTATCAAGGACGTACACAATTTTCTCGGCTGTGAGAACAATTCTCAAGTTACGAAGCCAATCCGTATAATTTGGACCAGTGAGGCGGTTGACATCAAGTATGCCACGTAAGGGATTTAAAAGCGACATTTTCTGAAAATAAAGATGCAGCAGAAATGAATAACATGCAGATTTTGCAAGAAATAAACTATCAAGATATGGACTTCTATCTTAATATGCTCCCACTATTTTACTAACGAGTCACGCAACACCCTCAACACGTGAAACGGAAGTCTCCGGCAAACTTCTAGTGGGGATCAGGATCCAATCAGCGTCTTAGTGTAACCTCGAGGGACTCGACCAATCACACTAAGCCTAAAAGGTAGGCAACTCTTGCCGATCACAACTCCTTGTGATTCCCGTCCTGTTCGGCCTCCGAATCACCATGGCCTCGAGGGACTCGACCAACCATGATGCTCGGTTAAGTCAACACCTTCGTTACAAGATGAGTCTGATTTGATGATATACCCTTGAGGGACTCGACCAAGTATACCATGCCCTCAGGTCACCGGTGACATCTCTATGTCGTAAGCAAGATAGCGAATCGCGATATAGGTGAGTCTTGAGGGACTCGACCAACTCAACCAACACCGGGAATCGGTTCCTACTTATAACGATGGAAGGCCACGTGGGTCAATCTAATTGCCTAACGTTTACCGACTTAATATTATCGAGAGATGTTTTTAAGATTTGGTCTCCTAATATGACATGTCACACATATACATATTTAATATATATATACATCGGATGTAAATATATATACTTATCTAGTATGTGTATAATCAATTACACCAGATGATCATGGACCACAACCTAATGTGATTAGGCCCGAGACAATAGGCCTAATCACTCACATCAAGATCTATGTGTGCAACGGTGCATCTCCATGCCCTGTGATCATCCATCTCGTCCTCATCGGTTCCGTCGACATCTTGATGCATCTTCATGCATCGCGATCGTCCGTCTCGTGGGTCCCGCTATCGCATCCATGCTCCCGCTGCGCCTCCTCATGTGATTACAACTTAATCATAGGCACGCAGGCCCGACAATAAACGAGAAATATAATGGAGGCTCGCAGACCTCAATAATAATAATCACAAGTACACATATCACACGGTCCATGATCATCTGTCCACACATCATACATTACATGTATAAATAATCATTATCATGTAGGACTACTAGATAATAATAAAAATAATAATCAACTAAACCTTTTAATTAATTAATATTTTCTGAAATCAGGGACATGTAGGGAATTTCTGAATTTATAGGGGTATTTTCATAATTTGGACAAAAGACACAAACTGGAATTTCTCAAATTCCGAGGGGCAAAACTATCTTTTGCCCAGAAAACCCTAATGCCCTTTCCCCTTTTCGCTGGTGCTGCCGCCGCCACCCTGCCGGCGACGGCCTATGCGGCGAATGAGGGCACTGCCCGCGCCTGCAGGCGGCACGCCCGCCGGCGGCACTACCGCTGCAGGTGGGCGCCCCCTTCGGGCGTCGCTGCCTCCGCAGGGGGTGCTGTCCCGCCGGGCGGTCGTCCTTGTGTGGGGGGTTTCGCCCGCGGGAGCAGCGGTGGCAGGCGCTGCTTCCTTGCGGCGGCTCGCGCCGCTGCCCTGCGGCGCATCTGCCCGTGGGCTGCCAGCCCCGCCGGTAGCAAGCCTGCTGCAAGCAGGCTGCCGGCCGGCTACTGCAGACGCAGCCCCTGTGCTGCCCGCCTTCGGCTGCGCTTCACGCACGCAGATCGAGGGCAACAACTGTTGCTTCCCTTTCTCGCTTTTGCGTCAACGATTTTGACGTCAAAATTCTTCCTAAACACAACACACGTAGTTCAAAACCAATCATTCGCACGAACAACCTGGCTCTAATACCACTGTTGGGAAATCATGGGGGCGACGTCACATGCGCAGCGGAAGAACAAGAAAACAAAATCCTCGATTCCCAAAAAGATGTTCGTCGTCGTGCGAAGATTGGTGCGCAAAAATCCGTGAAACATGAAACTGCGTATAGAGTAGATTGTGTTACCTAGGGAGATCGTATATCCCTGTTTCCTTGCAGATCCTTAGGAGAGGGTAAAGGAGGTCAAGCGTCCTCCTCTCTAGCGGTGATCCACACAGCAGGGTTGCGACGACGCTCCTCAAGACTCCAGGCCTGCTCTGAGGTGGAGAGGCAAGCAAAGGCTCTAGCCTATGAGGCTCTGAATCCCTTCTATTTATAGAGGTCCCCTGTCAAACCCTAATGGGTCCTCCCCTAGTGGGTATTGGATCTGCATCCAATAAGACAAGGGCTCCGTCGGATATCTCATATCCGAACCTCTACTCATCGCAATCCCTACCATATGTGTGTGACCCTCTAGGCCCAATATCGAGCTGGCCATGAGTCATACCTGTCAGAACTCCTTCTAACTCAGTGAATTATTATCTCTGTAATAATTCACTTGACTCATCGACTACGGAAGTACTAGGCCACTACGCCGTAGTCCCCAAACGATACAGGGGAATCCAATCCATTGGACCTGTCTGTCCTCAGTTACTGTGTACCTATAATCCCTCATCCATCTAATATCCCAGAGACCATATATCGAGCATGGTGCTGTCAGACCCATACGGTTTCTACTCGAGTCTCGCTCTAATCGGATTCTCCCGGAGAACTCTTTCTCTCTCAACCCGAATGACCCTGGCCAGGGATTTGTCTGAGCAAGAACACAAGGGATATTTCTCTCATGACGCCGAGAGTGGATGATCCTCTATCGACACTCAATAGCCCTCGTAAGGTCGACTACCACTCCCAATGACCGGCTGTACTAGATCTGGGACAGCCAAACCTATAAGTCTGGTATCAAAGAGTGGAGCACTCATACAGGACATCCTTGGTGTCTCAAATCTAAAGACCAGATACACCACTAGGACTACGAAATCGCTGTCTGACAATAAGGCATCATCAACCATCCAGCATTCCGTAAGCGGATCAATCAATGAACTCATTCTCTAATGAGCACCTGTACTGTATCCCTAGTGTCCCTACACGAGCAGCTATGAGACCAACTGCATCCATCATATGGATGGGTATATAGCACACCAGTCTGTCCGGTTATCACGATGTCCCTCTCGAGTAACCTATGACCGAGATTATTTAGGATTTGTGTTTAAAGGTGAATCGATCTCATTATCGTGATCTCATCACGATCCGATTCCCATTGCACAAATCCAAGGACATCACAATATATATATGCACATATGCAATAGTTATAAAGTGATATACGCCAAAATATAATAAGCAAAAAGATTCTGTATCAAGTCACATGTGCCATCACTCACGTGATTGGCTTGTTGGGCACCTATGACTAGCAAATGGAAGCATTGGCCTTTGTCCTTTATCGTGTCTTTCTTAGCAACTTTTGCTTTTTTCGATCTGCCCTTGCCCTTGCCCTTCTTAAGAGACATTTTTACTTTCCTTTTCTTTCTAGTCTCATTAGTGTAGAGAACTGGCTTCTCTTTCTTAATAGTGCTCTCTGCCTCCCTCAATATATTGAGGAGCTCAGGGAGAGTCACCTCAAGCTTATTTATATTAAAATTCATTATGAACTGTGAAAAAAATCTAGTAGGGACTGAAGCACAAGATCCACACATAGGTAATCCTCTAGGACCATTTCTAGACTTGTGAGTTTCTCTATCCACTCAATAATCTTTATGACATGGTTCTGAATCGGTGTCCCCTCAGTTATCCTAGTGTGGAAGAGGCTCTTGGATATCTCATATCATTGAGTCCTTCCCTGTTCTTTAAACAGTTTATACACATGTAGGAGAATAGATCTAGTATCTATCTTTTTATACTATCTTTGTAACTCAGGAGTCATGGAGCCCAAAATATAATACTGAGCAAGAGTGGAGTCATCTATGTACTTCACATAGCGAGCGATCTCATTGATAGAACCCTAGTGGATTCTAAGCTTTGGGTTGATCTCTTTAGGGGATCGACCTTCTTGGAACTCTATAAGGGTTCCTTCCTCCAAGTTGCCACTCAAAGGCTGCTAAGAAGATTCATCTATTGCTTGTCAAAAGAGGATGAATACATGATTATTTATAGGGCTTTTAAACCCTAACTCCTAATAGGACTCCTACTAAAGACTCATACTTCTAACCAACTCCTACTCTAAAAAGCAACCTCCCAACTAACCCTAACCCTAGTCAGCCTCTTCACCTCTTTAATAGGGGTTGGCTAGGTAGGTTTTATATGAATGTCATTTTCAATAAAATTCAATTAGGACTCTCCTAGCTAGAGTCCTAATAGACCCGCCCTCTTCAAATCAGCCTTGTCCTCGAGGCTGATGATCCATGAATTATGAGAATTTGAGCTTCAAGTCGTCATAGTTCTCTCAAGTGGCATCTTTTGTTGGTAGGTTCGCCCACTATATTAGCACTTCAGTAGAGGGTCATCATTGTCGAGTCATGATCTATCGATCAATAATGGCACTCGGTTGAGTCTAGAGTTCTCCTTGGGTAGTCATATTTGGTAGATAGCTTTAGGCTATCTCGTTTTGTCCCAGCTTAAGCTTTAAACATGACACATGGAAGATTGGATGAATTTGGGAGCTAGCGGGTAAGTCCAATCTGTATGCTACCAATCCGATGTGCTCCAAAATTTGGTAGGGTCTATAGAACCAAGGTGAAAGCTTCATAGATACTCTGGTCTAGATTGATGATTGCTTGTATGGCTGGAGACGTAGAAAGATCCAATCTCCAACTGAAAATTCTCTTTCGTCTTTGTGTTGATCATATTGTTGTTTCATCCTTGCTTGGGTTGTAGTAAGATTATCTTTTAGTAACTTCAGCATTATATCTCTGTCCTATAGTTCACTGTCTACTTATTCTACTTTAGAAGTGCCCAACATATATTTTGGGATCACAAGGGGAGGTTGGCCATACATAGCCTCATAGAGAGTCATTTTGTGGATGAATGATAAGTTGTATTATACCACCACTCGACCTAGGGAAGCCACTTTGTCCACTCTTTTGGCCAGTCACTGGTGAAGCATCTGAGGTATGTCTCCAAGCACCTGTTCACCACTTCAGTCTGGCCGTCGGTTTGTGAGTGATATGCCATAATCATTTTCAATTTATTGCCCTGCATCTGGAATAACTCTATCCAACATCTGCTTGTGAAGACCCTATCACTATAACTTATAATAAATCTCAGTATCCCATTTAATTTTACAATATTCTCTATAAAGATTCGAGCAATATTAGAAGCAGTGTAGGGATTATGAACAGCGCAAAAGTGAGTATACTTTGTAAGGCGATTAATCATGATAAGAATTGTACTTTTTCCTTGTGATGAGGGAAGCCCTTCAATGAAGTCCATTGATATATCAGTCCATATTGAGTCCGGGATGGGTAGAGGTTGCAGCTTTTCGGGGCTTGCCACTGTCTCACCTTTATGTCGTTGACATACATCACATTGTGCCACAAATTTAGCAATAATATTTTTCATCCCTACCTAATAAAAATTTTGCTTAATTCTCTTATTGGTTCTAAGGAACCTGGAGTGCCCGGCTATAGGAGTGGAATGCATCTATTGAAGGATGGTTTTTATGCAAGTAGAATTTGGCACAAGCACAATGCGTCCCTTATAGCGGTATTCTTTTGAGTCCCAATTGTAATGAGCCACGGAACTTGGTGCTTCCTTCAATTTTTTTATGATCTTACTAGTCTCTAGATCTTCTTACCATTCCCTCTTAATATCCTCAAGGAAGTCACTGGTCGGAAGTGAAACAACCTAAAATTTAGCTTGCTCGGGTAGTCGCAAAAGTACATTTGTAACAACATTCTCTTTCCCCTTTTAGTAAATTATTTTATAATCATATCCAAGAAGCTTTGTTACCTACTTTTGTCACTCGGGGAAAGATATCTTCTACTCCAAGAAATATTTTAGGCTTTTATGGTCAGTCTTGATTTGAAAGCGTCGCCCGATTAAGTATGGTCTCCATTTGGTCACCGCATGTACAATCGCGAGCATCTTCTTATCGTAAATAGTCATCTTGAGATGGGAAGGAGATAATTCCTTACTAGTATAACCAAGGGGGTGGCCATCTTGTATTAGTATAGTACCAATTCCGACTCCGGAGGCATCGACTTCAATAACAAAAGTCTTGCCGAAGTCAGGTAGCGATAGTACGAAGGTTGTCGTCGTTGCTGCTTAAGTAGGTTTGGATCTTCAAATTCTGTTGGCTTTCCTTTAGTTTTCTACTTAAGTTATACCAAAAATCTGCTACATGCTTTGTGCAAAACCTTCTCCATTCGCTGTGTGCAAATCGTCGCTACGTCGCCCCCACGTTTCCCATGCAATATCACCTGTTTCCCCTTAATGTAAAATTTCATAATTAGTTTCACAAAATTTCAAGAAACATCACATAATATAATTAACCATTTGATGCTGAGCATGGCCTCATAATCATCAAGAGGGAGGAGGAAGAAATCTACAATTATCTCTTGATCTTGCAGCAACAGTTTCACCGGCGAGCACCTATGATCACACTTCAAAATTCGTCCGTCAGTGACCTTAATGTCAAACCTACTGTAGTTCTTGGTAGGTAAGGCTATCCAAACAGCAACCTTGCTATTCATAAAATTATTAGTGCTCCCGGTGTCAATAAGAACGATGATAGGTTATTGCTTCAGAAGTCCTCCCACTTTCATCGTTTGCAGGTTCACATAACCGGCAAGGTCATGCATCGTAATATCGACTGATGCCTATTCTTCATCCGCGACCTCTTCCTCATGCTCTTGGATCTCCTCCTCCATATCTTCAAGAGGTTCAATTAGTAGGAGGTGGCCCCTTTTGCAGCAATGATCGTGGTTCCACGGTTCATCGTAATGCCAACAAAGACCCTTTGCTGATTGATCACGTAGTTCTTCTCTTGTCAATTTTTTTGGTAGTGAAGGATGGCTGGGAGAAGAAGAAGGTTTATATGTCATGGGCCTAGGAGAGGTTCTCATCCTCTGAGCATCTTGGTTGAGTCGTTCTTCTTATATTCGGGCGAAAGAAATCGCAGCTGTCACGGTACGGGGCTACCGGCCTTAACCTCCCCTTTTATCTTTGGCTTAAGTCCTTCGGTGAATGTTCCTAACAATTAACGATCAGTCCAATCATGAGCAAGGTGGTATAGCTTCTCAAACCTGGTTTGGTACTTTTGAATCATAGAGGTTTGTCGAATCTTTGCCAGTTGGCCATCGATATTTTCATACTCCGTAGGTCTGAAACAATTCAGTAGTGAATTCTTAAATTAATTCCATGTTAGAGCCCCACGATTGTATTCCAGCCAATTGTACTATTCAATAGTATCTCCTTCAAGGTGGATGATAATAATTTTCACCATAGCATCATCCGATGTTCGATAGTAGCGAAAGTAATATTCGGCGCATGAAATCCACCCCGCTGGGTCTCCTTCTTCCCATCGCGGGGGAAGTCCACCCTTATGCGTGGCTGAAGCATATCATGTTGAATCTTGGATTTTAATGATGAAACTAATTGATAAGTGTTTATGAATTGATTTGTGTTTTGAGTGACGTTGGATGCTTCGATCAGGATGAGACAATTCAAGCAGGAAGAATCATGTTGGGCCAGTGGAACATGTCAGAAGATTGAATGTCTAGTCAGAAGATCGGATGACGCATCTATTGAATCTTATATTTTGATGATGAAACCAATTGATAGTATTTATATTTAATCTGCATTTTGAGTGACGTAGGATGCTTCGATCAGGATGAGACAATTAAAGCCGAGCGAAAACATGTCAGAAGATTGGACGTTGAGCCGATGGATCGGTCGACGTATCGATAGAAGGCTTCGGGCCATGGATTCGGGCATTAGGTCAAGAAGAGCGGATATTGCACCATGGATATTGGAGTTGCAGAGTCAACTGGCCGATTGGGCAATAAGCCACAAGAGAGGACGATGCGTCAAATAATCGGATGAAGCATCAAGGGACCAATGACATGCCGGATAACATGATTAATGCTTAGTGTTAATTGTTTAGATCAAAGTATGTTTTACATGTGTCGAATTAAGTACGATAGCAAGGCATGAAGCAAAATGAAGTCCTGGAGTCAAGGATGTAATTTTGTTGGGAGTTCGAGAGTTCGTCGGAAGTCCGGACGTTCGTCAGAAGTTCTGACGGAACCAGCTAAGAAGTCTTAGAGCTTGCCAGAGAAGCTCATCGGAACTGGCCAAGAAGATCGTTGTGAAGTCCAGGAGCTTGTTGGGAGTCTACTGGAACATTGCCAAGAGATCGTCGGAAGTTCACTAGAAGATCGTCGAAAGCTCGCCGGAAGAATAGACATAAGGACTTGTTTAGCTTAGCAAATTTCTTAGGAATCATAGTTAACACGTAATTGGGTTTGGATTTGGGCCAACTATGGGCCATCTAGGCCCATGTAAGGACTGTGTTTGGCCTAATAAGAGGCCCAAATAGTGCCCCAAGAAGTCTCACCGTCTAGCACAGTCTTCGAGATTATGTCAAGCAGTGGTATCGCCAGTCTGGGCGGTTGTACTGTTGAATCTCAGATTTTGATGATAAAATCAATTGATGGGTTAATTGATCTAATCCATATTATTGAGTTAAGTGTGCAGGATTAACTATGATAACCATAAAACATAAAGCAAGAATACCGGAGTCAAGTTTGATGGACGTTTGAGAGTTCGAAGAATCGTCGGAGATGCTGCCGGAACCAACCGAGAAGAAATCGGGAACCTGTCAGAATTTTTGAAAGTTCGCCGAAGAGATCGTCGGAGGTTCGCGGAGATCACCAAGAAGGCTCGGCTACTCATTGAAGTCATCACAAGATCGGGAGCTTGCTGGGAGTCCGTCGGAAGAAGTTCGTCGGAAAGCTCGCCAGAACAAGACTCGACGTTCGCGGTTGAAAACTTGCTTATGATGTTTTTAGTTATGTAGTTCACTTGTAATTAGGATTAGGATTAAGAGATAATCCTATATCCTGGTTAGGGGCCAATTGGGCCCAAAATTATACTTGGTTTGGGCTAAATTACCAGTGAACCGAAGGGTCTGGCGGTGGCACCGCCAGACTGGGTGGTTGCACCGCCCAGCACCCGAGAGCTGGGCGGTGGCACCGCTTGGATGGGCGGCGACATCGCCAGTCCACTGTCAGTGTCAAACATTGACAGGCGGTGGCACCGCCAACATCGGGAACCAAAGAGAATTCAAATTTTGGAGCCCAAATTTAAATCCTCTTGAGGCCTATAAATACCCCTCAAATCTCAACTGAGATTACAACTTTTTGAGAAGCAATTGATTGAGAGAAAGGTCTTAGAAAAGTCTTAGCAAGTCTTGTTTTCAATTTGCTAGTGTTCACCTCCTTCTTTCTTGCTGAAAATCTGTAAGAGAGTGAACCGCTTGTAAAAAGTTGTAAGAGGGGTATTTACCCTTCCCCTTCAAGAGATTTGCTAGTGGAAGGTGGGAGCCTCATCGAAGAGGGGCCTCGCAAGTGGATGTAGGTTATTTGACCGAACCACTTTAAAATCGGTATGATCTCTGGTTTGTATTTACTTATTGTCATTTATATTACTGCAAACCATTTGCACTTTAATGTTCTACTTCTTTGTCTCCTTCTTACGTATCCCTTCAAGTTAAAACGCAATCGAAACGGTTTCAAACGAAACGTTGCTTTTATCGTACGAAGTTTCCGAAAGTGTTTAAATCGTCAAAAGTTTATCGTACTTTACCACTGCACTAATTCACCCCCCCCCTCTTAGTGTCGCTCCGATCCTAACAATTGGTATCAGAGCTAGGCTCACTTCTTATATTTGGTTTGATACCCAAGAGAGATGGCTTACTCCGGCATACATGAGGGTCATTCTATCACACGTCCACCCTTGTTTAATAGGTCGGATTATACTTATTGGAAGACTCGTATGAGGATCTTCCTCATTTCCATGGATTTCGAGCTTTGGACTATTGTTGAAAACGGATTTCAAAAATCTTCTCTTCCGATGAGCGAATGGAATGAATTGGAGAATAAGGTTTTTGCTTTAAACGCAAAGGCTATGAATGCCTTGTTTTGTACACTAGACAAAAATGAATTTAATCGTGTTTCAATTTGTGATTCGGCTTTTGATATTTGGAGAACTCTTGAGGTCACTCATGAAGGCACTAGCCGAGTGAAAGAGTCCAAAATCAACATCCTTGTGCACTCTTACGAACTTTTCCGAATGAAACCAAGTGAGTCCATCGGAGACATACACCCGGTTCACAGATGTCATCAATGGACTCAAAGCTCTTGGTAAAGATTTTACTAACTTTGAACTAGTAACTAAAATCTTAAGATCCCTCCCTAAAAGCCGGGATTCAAAAGTTACGGCAATTCAAGAGGCCAAAGACCTTAAAACATTCCCTCTTGAAGAACTTGTTGGGTCTCTAATGACCTACGAAATGACATATCAAGCTTATGACGAGCTCGAGAACCCCCTTCCAAAGAACAGGAAGGATATGGCACTCACATCACAAGAAGACCACTTGAAAGAAACATCAAGTGATGAGGATAGTGACAATGACATTGCACTTTTGACATAAAAATTTAAAAAATATTTAAGAAAGAACAAATTTAAAAATAATACAAAAAGTTAAATTCGAACACAAGAAGGACCAAGTGATTTGCTATGAGTGCAAAAAAAACCGGGACACTACAAGAACGATTGTCCTTAAGCCAAAAGGAGAACATCAAAGAAGAAGGCGCTTAAGGCAACGTGGGAGGATTCAAGCGCGTCCAAAGAAGAGGAGTCCAACACCGAGCAAGTTGCTCATTACGCCCTAATGGCCATCGGAGAAGAGGTAACAGATTTAATTGATGCAGATTTACCTTATTATGAATTATTAAATGCTTTCCATGAGTTATTTGATGAATGTAAGACAATTAGTAGAAAATACAAATTGCTAAAAAAGGAGCATGATAGTCTCACTTGTGATATCGATAAATTAAAAACCGAATATCATGATAGTTTAGCTCCATGTATAAAATGTCATGATATAGAATCTCTCCAAAAGGAGAACTTGTTACTTAAGGACACCTTGAAGAAATTCGAGGTTGGTAGTAAATCTTTGAACATTATCCTTACAAATAAGGGTCACGTTCCTAAAAGAAGTGGAATCGGATTTGTGAGAAGTCCTCACCAAAATCCAACCACTTTCATTAAAGGCCCCGTCTTACATTTTCGGCACCAAAGCAATTGCAACTTTTGTTGCAAATATGGACATAAAACTTATAAATGTCCATTCAAGAAAATTAGTTCGAACAAACTAATTTGGGTTCCTAAAGGAACCATGATCAATTCTATGCAATATGATGAACAAGTTAAATCAGTTTTTAAGGCACCCAAAAGAAAATGGGTACCTAAAAATAATCCCTTCTTGTAGAAACATACACCATCACAAGCTAGGAGCAAGAGATGGTATCTAGATAGTGGATGCTCAAGACATATGACTGGAGATCCATCTCATTTCTCTATGCTCACTAGCAAAGAAGAAGGGTACGTCACCTTCGGAGACAACAACCAAGGCAAAATCATTGGCAAGGGAACCATAGGTAACAAATTAAAATTTTCTATTGATGATGTCTTACTACTTGATGGATTGAAACATAATCTCTTGAGTGTTAGTCAATTATGCGATAAAGGTTATATCGTTAGATTTAAATCAAATATGTGTATTATTGAAAAACCAAACCATAACATAACTATGATTGCATTAAAACAAAATAATGTCTACACCATCAACCTTGATGAACTAAGTAATGAAATGTGCTTCTCCGCTTTAAATGATGATGCTTGGCTTTGGCATAGGAGACTAGGCCATGCAAGCATGAAACTAATATCTAAGATCTCATCTAGAGAATTAGTGCGAGGAATTCCAAATATAAAGTTTATTAAGGACAAAGTATGCGATGCATGTCAACTAGGTAAACAAATAAAAACTAGTTTCAAACCAAAAACTCAAATTAGCACCACTAGACCATTACAATTGATTCATTTGGACTTATTTGGACCAATTGACACGACAAGTCTAGGGGGAAGCAAATATGCGTTTGTAATTGTGGATGACTATACTAGATACACTTGGACCTATTTCTTAGCTCACAAAAGTGATTGTTTCAAGTGTTTCTCTAAATTTTGTAAACTCACTCAAAACGAAAAAGGTTTCATGATTTCATCAATTCGGAGTGATCACGGTGGCGAATTTCAAAACTGTGACTTTCAAAATTTTTGTGAAGTTAATGGATACAATCACAGCTTCTCCACTCCGAGGAATCCCCAACAAAATGGAGTAGTTGAAAGAAAAAATAGAAACCTACAAGAAATGGCAAGAACTATGTTAAATGAACATAGTTTACCTAAGTATTTTTGGGCCGAAGCTATAAATACGGCTTGCTACATCATGAATAGAGTCCTAATAAGACCATCCCTATCAAAAACTCCCTATGAATTATGGAATAACAAAAAACCAAATATTTCCTATTTTAAAGTTTTCGGTTGTAAATGCTTTATTTTGAATGAAAGGGATGCCTTAGGAAAATTTGATGCTAAATCCGATGAAGGCATCTTTCTTGGTTACTCTTCCATTTCTAAGGCTTTTCGGGTTTTTAACAAAAAAACCTTAGTAATAGAAGAGTTTATTCATGTAGTTTTTAATGAAAATTTTAATTTAAAGAAAAATGATTTTGATGATGATCTTGGTTTTGATAATTTCAATTTAAATGAACCCCCTCCTCAAAATAGCAACTTGGATGCACCTTCTTCCGAAATTTCCTTACCCAAGGAATGGAAGTATATAGATGCTCATCCAAAGGAGCTAATTATAGGAGATACATCAAAAGGGGTTCAAAATCGTTCTTCTTTCAAGAATTTTTGTGCTAACGCCGCCTTCCTTTCTCAAATCGAACCTAAATGCATTGACGAGGCCATAAAAGATGATTTTTGGGTTATTGCAATGCAAGAGGAATTGAATCAATTTGAGAGGAATAAGGTATAGAAGCTTGTTCCTAGACCTAGTGACCATTTAGTCATTGGTACTAAATGGGTCTTTAGAAACAAGCAAGACGAAAATGGTATCGTGGTTAGAAACAAGGCTAGATTATTGGCCAAAGGTTTCAACCAAGAAGAAGGTATCGATTACGAAGAAACCTTCGCTCCCGTGGCTCGATTAGAAGCCATAAGGATGCTCCTTGCCTATGCTAGTAGTAATAATTTTAAACTACTTCAAATGGATGTCAAAAGTGCTTTCTTGAATGGTTTTATTTCCGAAGAAGTATATGTCAAACAACCTCCCGGATTTGAAAATTCTCTTCTTCCTAATCATGTATTCAAATTGACTAAGGCTCTTTATGGCTTGAAACAAGCTCCTAGAGCTTGGTATGAAAGGTTTAGTTCCTTTCTTATTTTAAATAATTTTACCAAAGGCAAGGTTGATACTACATTGTTTATTAAATATTTTGAAAATAATTTTCTTATTGTGCAAATTTATGTTGACGATATTATTTTTTGCTCTTCGGATGAATCACTATGTGAATCATTTGCCAAATGTATGAGTCATGAATTTGAAATGAGTTGAATGTGTGAATTAACTTTCTTTTTAGGATTACAAATCAAACAACTTAGTGATGGTATATTTCTTAACCAATCTAAATATACATTAGAATTGTTAAAACGATTTAACATGGATAATTCAAAAGCAATAAACACCCCTATGAGTACTGCGACTAAGTCAGATATGGATGAAAATAGTGAAAATTTCGATCAAAAAATATATAGGGGAATGATAGGTAGTCTACTCTACCTCACCGTGACTAGACTGGATATTATGTTTAGTGTAGGACTTTGTGCTAGGTTTCAATCAAATCCTAAATTATCTCATCTTAAAATTGTTAAAAGAATATTTGGGTATCTTAAAGGAACTCCAAATTTAGGATTGTGGTATCCAAAATCTGAAAAATTCGATTTAATAGCTTATGCAGATGCCGATTTTGGCGGATGCAGGATAGATAGAAAAAGTACATCCGGAACATGCCAATTTTTAGGACATGCTCTTGTTTCTTGGACTTCTAAGAAACAAAATTCAGTTGCACTATCTACGGCGGAAGCCGAATACATTGCTGCAAGTGCATGCTGTGCACAAGTTGTTTGGATGAAAAATACATTAGAAGACTATGGAATTCACTTTAAAAACATTCCTATAAAATGTGATAATACTAGTGCCATATGTCTTACTAAAAATCCAATTCAGCACTCTAGAACTAAGCACATCGACGTTAGGCATCATTTCATACGCGATCATGTCCTTAACAATAATGTTGTTCTAGAATTCATTAACACAAAGCATCAATTAGCAGATATATTTACAAAAGCTTTGAATGAAGACCAATTTGAATTCATTAGAAGGGAACTAGGTATGTTAAATTGTCCCTAAGAATAAACTTGTTTGAATGGATTTTTCGTAAAGTTTTTCATCCTCTCTCCGTTCCTCGGTGAATTTGATCCTTCTCTTTCGATTCTAAATGAAACGTTAAATTACCTTATCCTATCTTGAGTCAAACACCGCTCCCATCTGAGCAAGAATGATTTTATGACATTTTGTGAATCTCGAAATTGATTTTGATGGCTTGATTATGAGTTTCAAGTTGACGATTTGAATTTGAATGAGTCTGTATTCGAATTATGATATTGACTTATTGGAGTTACTACTTGAAATTTTTTTATCACAATCTCTTCTTTGTACACCTATAATTTTTGTTATTTATAGAAAGAAGAGATTTAATAAAATAGATGAATGCTGAATTTTCCTTTAAGATGAACTATGCGTAGATATTTTAGCATACTTAATTTTAAATGATGAATTTTTATATGATCAATGCTGAATTCCTGATGTTATTGTCACGCCCCTCAAAATATCCATGATTTTTAAAATTTTCATCACAGATCAATCCAGGATCCAAACTAACGTTTGAGGACACTGAAAAACATTCAATCAAATTCACATCCATAAAACCTGTGCATTTTAAAATCATATATCACATCACTCGATAATTCACCTTTATGGCAACCCAAGCCAACTTGACAAACATGAACAACATTTATAAATCCACAAGCTAAATAAATTATACAATCAGAACTTCAACTATTCACCACAAGTTCATATCGTCATAAATTAAACTTAACATTCCGAAATTCCAAATAAGAGAGATCTTCTAACACTTTTACACAGTATATCCATTTCGATCATCAGAACAATTCATTACATACAAAATATGCTTATACAACAATAGCATAACAACCAACAAGACTTGCCCATAATTCTGAATAGCTATCCACTGCCTCAGCCCAAATCAAACATCTCGAAGAGTGACAAGCTGACCTGAAAGATTTATATAACAACGGAGTGAGCCAAAAACGGCTCAGCAAGTGACAAAACATATTCAGAACAAAAGGAACGTTTTCAAACGAGTAAGGTATCATAATACAAGGCAGAGTACAAGAATTCTCAAGGATACCATCTCAATAGATACCAAATCATACGTATCATGTCATTCAAAACATATTTGATCCATAACGAATGGAGCATAGAGTAATTGGAACATATCAATGGCAGATAGGACATTTCAGAACATATCAGTTCATAGCAAATGGAGCACAGAGTAATTGGAGCATATCAATGGCAGATAGGACATTTCAGAACATATCAGTTCATAGCAAATGGAGCACAGAGTAATTGGAGCATATCAATGGCAGATAGGACATTTCAGAACATATCAGCTCATAGCAAATAGAGCACAGAGTAATTGGAGCATATCAGAAACAAGGAAACATATCAAAGCTTATCAATGGCATATGAAATGTTCCAAAGCATATCAACGGCATATGGAACATTTCGAAGCAAAATCAACAGTGAATGAAGCATTTCAGAGCATATCAAACACAGGTATCGTACAGAAGCTCAAACGTCGTCCTTGACGTTGCAATCTTATCATTCTTATCCAGAGCATGAACAGAAATAACTCACCAAAACTCTGGATGTCATATCAAACATATAGAGGGTGTAGTGGGATCTCAGTCAGAATGTGATTCATCCATTTCTGAATGACCACCTGACAAAAGTCTCCCACGTCTAGTAGCTCCATCCACCCATGTCTAGGTGAAGTCAAAGGGGGCCGGCAGAGCATCGCAGGCTCTAAGCACATACCCATATAGCGGGCAACAAGCGCATATCCTTTACCATTTCTAGCAAAGGTCCAGAATATCCCACATAACGGGACCCCACATAGCGGGCAATAAGCGCATACCCTTTACCATTTCTGGCAAAGGTCTAGACAATCCCACACACCAGAGTACAAAAGGGCAGTTTCAACAATAAGTAGCATATATCGGAAGCACACGCGGAACAACGAAGCTTACATGTGCCTTTTTAAGAACAATATGACGCAAGGAACAAATCTCTCACAAGTATATTCAGATTTGAAAGGAATTGAAAGCAAGGGCACATATGGAATCCAAGCAATCATATATAACTCAATTCAATAAGAAGATTTGATGAATTCAATGTCCAAAGGAATGAAACTGGAATAGGCACATATCGAAAGCAAATGCGGAACAATAGGATATACATGTGCCTATATGAGTCAAAACGATATAGCATAAACGTTACACAACAGTTTTCAAGAATGCAAATAATTTTAAGGACAAGAGCATACAAGAATTTCAAAGCAGTATTATAAAGCTCAATTGAATAAGAAAGCTAAAGGATATCAATTTCCAAAGGAATGAAACCAGAATATTAGAAATCGACCAATGCTCGATTTCTGTCAGAATACAAGAGGCACATTGAACAAATGATTCAAACTATCAATCGTGCTCCAATTTACTCAGAAATATATCATTGGATAATACTTTCAGAAAAGACAGGCTTCATATGAATTGAACTGTCCAACAGAGAGAGTTACAAATAATTTGGTAAGCAAGAGTCGTAGAACAAAATCTCTGTTGGCAGAATTCATAATGTCAGATTCAACAGATAACTGGGCAGGTGTTTGGATTCCAAATCTTTCAATCCATATATCAAAGAAAGATCTACGAGTCTAGTTTCCAATGAAATCAGTTTTGAACAAATCAGAGTTTCCAACAAAGACTTATAGGCAGCTCGGTATTAAAGGTCAGAATCTCAGAAGTTGCATAGATTCGAATCGTTACGTCTAAACAGGAGATATATCAAATACAAGGTTAGAACAATTCAAAGTTCCTCATATTCAAAGCAAATGTAAAGATAAAATTGCAGTGAGGAACGATCAGGATACTTGCAATAGGAAAGATTAGAACAATTACAGGCAGAACGATCGGGAAACTTGCAATAAGAAAAGTTAGAGCAATTATAGGAGGAACGATCAAGGAACTTGCAAGAGAAAAGATTAGAAAGCTTGCAATAGAAAAGGTTAGAACACTTGCCTTTCAAATATTTTGATCTGAATATCCAAGGAAGGTGTCAGTCCAATCCTTCTACTTTTCCTCCGTGTCCTCTCTCTGTTTCGTTTTGTGCTCCCATTTTCTTCCTTTCTTCGCAACTACACCACGTGTCGAACATCGAGGCACAGTCACCTGCTCTCTCTTACTCTCATTCCTTCTTTTTCTTTCCCAAACGCAGCTGCCACAGTCGCCGCCGCTGCCGCTGCCACAATCGCAGTCGCTGCCGCTGCCACAATCGCAGCCCCTTCCACCGCACTACCTTCCTTCCTCCCTTCTCTCGCAGACATAACTGCTGCATACGCAGTCGCTGCCACTGCGGCCGCAATCCCGTCCGCAGCCCCTTTTTCCCCCTTTCCTTTCTTTTCTTTCCCAACTGCAACTGCCGCAGTCGCAGTCGCAACCATGGCTGCAGCCACCACAACCGCAGCCTCTTCCTCCTCCCCTGCTAATCTTCCTCTCCTTCTTCTCTTCCAGCTGCAGCTGCCATCGCCGCAGCCGCAGCCCCTTCTTCCCCTTCTCTTCTTCCTCTCCTTCCCTTCTTCCTTCCTCTTTCTCTTTCCCTGCCACAGCTGCAGCTTCCACAGCCGCAGCCGCAGCTGCTTCTTTCCTTTCTCCTCTTCCTCTCTTCTTCCCTTTTCCTTTCTCTTCTTCTTCCTTTCCTTCTCTTCTTTCCCAGCTGCACTGCTGCAGTCGCAGCCTCAGCCGCGGCCACAGCCTCTTCTTCCTCCCCTGCTCATCTTCCTCTCCTTCTTCTCTTCCAACTGCAGCTGCCATCGCCGCAGCCGTAGCCCCTTCTTTCCCTTCTCTTCTTCCTCTCCTTCCCTTCTTCCTTTCTCTTCCTCTTTCCCTGCCATAGCTGCAGCTGCCACAGCCGCAGCCGCAGCTACTTCTTTCCCTTCTCCTCTTCCTTCTCCTTCCTTTCTTCTTCTTCTCTTCTTCTCCTTCCTCCCCTTCTTCTTCCCGGCGTCACACACACCCTCTCCTCTGTTTCCTCTGCAGGGAACAGAGGTATCACAACCTCTTCTCCTACTTCCTCTTTTTCTTCTCTTCCTCTTCTTCTTCTTCTGCTCTTCTCCTACCCGACACCCCACACGTCTCCTATGTTTCCACCTGCAGGAAACAGAGGTGCTGCAGCCCTAGCTACTGCCACCTCTCGCTCCTCTCCGTCTTCCCTCTCTTTTCCCTCTTCTTCTCCTTCTCTTCTTCTCCTCTTCCCTTTTCCTCCCCAAGGCCACACATCTCCTCGCTGCAGCCATGCCGCAGCTATCTTCTTCTTCTTCTTCTTCTTCTTCTTCTTCTTCTTCTTCTTCTTCCCTTTTCATCCTCAACGCCCCACACATCCTCTCCTCTGTTTCCACCTGCGGGAAACAGAGGTGCTGCAGCCCTAGCTGCTGCAGCTGCCTCTCTTTCTCCTCTCCATCTTCCCTCTTCTTTTCCCTCTTCTTCTCTTCTCCCTCTACTTCTCTTCTTCTTCTCCCCACGCCCCACTGCTTCTCTCTGTTTCTCGAAGAAACAGAGAGAGCGTGGGAGGCGGTGGGATAAAACCGAAATTTTCGGTTTTCTTTATTTTCTTCTTTTTACAACTTAACAGTTTAGTCATTGAAATTTCCATATTTACGTATAGGTCCCCCGATTTATAAATAAATCTTTATTAATAATTTTCAAAAGCCAGGGATATTACAGTTATAATCACAAATTATGTGCTTCAAGTCTCATTCCCTTTTTGTTGATGACAAAGGGGGAGAAGTGATGACTAAGTGATGACTTATACCATTTCGATAGCATAACTTAATGAAAATGTCTTATGCACATCGATAACATGACTAATATGAATTACAAAAGCTTATGTGATATGAATGTCTTATATGCTTTGCAAAATCTTTGAGAATATCACAAGATTGATTGATCATATTGAAAGCATGCCTTACATTTATATCATGAAATTCATGTTAAAAATCTTGATCTCCTGTCGTAGTAAAAATTGTCTCTTATCATTAGACTTGAAAATAATTTTCATCGAAGTTTCGTATTTACTTATGCTTAATGAGAATAATGATAAGTTCTACGGTTAAAACTTATCAGTTTATGCTTGAATTCAATGGGATGGAATTCAAGTGTTTTTATCTTCTCATAATATGGTATATAGATAGGGGGAGTTATGTTTAACTCCGTCATCAATTCATTGTCATCATCAAAAAGGGGGAGATTGTTGAATCTCAAATTTTGATGATAAAATCAATTGATGGGTTAATTGATCTAATCCATATTATTGAGTTAAGTGTGCAGGATTAACTACGATAACCATAAAACATAAAGCAATAATACCGGAGTCAAGTTCGATGGACGTTTGAGAGTCCGAAGAATCGTCGGAGATGCTGCCGGAACCAACCGAGAAGAAATCAAGAACTTGTCGAAATTTTTGAAAGTTCGTCGAAGAGATCGTCGGAGGTTTGCGGAGATCACCAAGAAGGCTCGACTACTCATTGAAGTTATCACAAGATCGGGAGCTTGCTGGGAGTCCGTCGGAAGAAGTTCGTCGGAAAGCTCGCCGGAACAAGACTCGACGTTCGCGGTTGAAAACTTGCTTATGATGTTTTTAGTTATGTAGTTCACTTGTAATTAGGATTAGGATTAAGAGATAATCCTATATCCTGGTTAGGGGCCAATTGGACCCAAAATTATACTTGGTTTGGGCTAAATTACCAGTGAACCGAAGGGTCTGGCGGTGGCACCGCTAGACTGGGTGGTTGCACCGCCCAGCACCCGAGAGCTGGGCGGTGGCACCGCTTGGCTGGGCGGCGGCACCACCAGTCCACTGTCAGTGTCAAACATTGACAGGCGGTGGCACCGCCAGCATCGAGAACCAAAGAGAATTCAAATTTTGGAGCCCAAATTTGAATCCTCTTGAGGCCTATAAATACCCCTCAAATCTCAACTGAGATTACAACTTTTTGTGAAGCAATTGATTAAGAGAAAAGTCTTAGAAAAGTCTTAGCAAGTCTTGTTTTCAATTTGCTAGTGTTCACCTCCTTCTTTCTTGCTGAAAATCTGTAAGAGAGTGAACCGCTTGTAAAAAGTTGTAAGAGGTGTATTTAGCCTTCCCCTTCAAGAGATTTGCTAGTGGAAGGTGGGAGACTCATCGAAGAGGGGCCTCGCAAATGGATGTAGGTCATTTGACCGAACCACTTTAAAATCAGTGTGATCTCTGGTTTGCATTTACTTATTGTCATTTATATTACTGCAAACCATTTGCACTTTAATGCTCTACTTCTTTGTCTCCTTCTTACGTATCCCTTCAAGTTAAAACGCAATCGAAATGGTTTCAAACGAAATGTTGCTTTTATCGTACGAAGTTTCCGAAAGTGTTTAAATCGTCAAAAGTTTATCGTACTTTACCGCTGCACTAATTCACCCCCCCCTCTTAGTGCCGCTCCGATCCTAACATGTACCACCCCAGGCAGGGTGCCAGGCAATGGTACCACTAGTCTGGGTAGTGGTACCACCCAGCACTGCCCCCTAGGTGGTGGTATCGTCAGACCAGGGTGATGGTACCGCCCAGGGCAGTGTCAGCATCGGACTGACACTAGGCAATGGTACCGCCCGTGCCCGGGGAACCCGGGATGAGAAAGTTTTATGCTCCAAGTTTGATTCAACTTGAAGACTATAAATACCCCTCTCATCCCTGATTAAAACATACAAGTATAGAGAGTTCAAAAGTAGAAAAATGCTATAGAAATCTTTTGTGAGAATCCTCCTCTAGTCTAAGTCTTAGAATTCTATAAGAGGAGAGTGAGTGCTTGTAAGGGTTGTCTCCTAAACCCATAAAAAGGAAAAGAGGGGTGTAAAAGGGTTGTTGATCTTCGCCCGTTGAAAGAAGATCAATAGTGGAAGCCGATGGCCTCGACGGAAAAGGAATCAGCAAAGTGGATGTAGATCACGATGACCGAACCACTCTAAAAATCTAGTTTGCATTTCTATTGTTACCATTTATATACTGCAAACTACTTTACTTAGTCACTACGCTTCCATATGCTTTCAAGTTAAGTTTCCGAAACCGATTTTTCGTTGGAAATGGTTTTTATCATATGAAGTTTTTCAAACTGACGTCGTTTTTACCGCTGCACTAATTCACCCCCACTTCTTAGTGCCGACCTCTTGATCCTAATAATTGGTATCAAAGCCTCGTGATTTCTCAGTTGGTTTAACACCCAAGAGAAATGGCTCATTTCGGCTTTCAAGAGGGACTTTTTCTCATTTGTCCTCCCTTTTTCAATGGGACGGACTACACTTATTGAAAAACTCGAATGAGAGTTTTCTTACTTTTGTTGGATTTAAATTTATGGAATATTGTTGAGAATGGTTTTCGAATGTATTCTCTTCCAATGAACCATTGGAATAATTTGGAGAAGAAGACGTTTTCTATAAATGCTAGAGCTATGAATACTCTATTTTGTGCCTTAGACAAAAACGAGTTTAATCGGGTTTCTATATGTGAAATGGCTTTCGATGTTTAGCATATTCTTGAAACCACACAAGAAGGCACAAGTAGATTAAAAGATTCGAAAATCAACTTTTTAATGCATGATTTTGAGCTTTTTCATATGAAACCAAGCGAAACCGTTGTTGACATGTACACCCGTTTTACGGATGTCATCAATGGTTTAAAAACACATGGTAGAAGTTTTTCGGATTTTGAACTTGTAAACAAGATTTTGCGTTCTCTTTCTAAAGATTGGGATTCAAAAGTAACTATGATACAAGAGGCTAAAAACCTAAATAACCTACCACTTGAATAACTAATTGGTTCATTGATAACATATGAAATGGTGCACAATACACATGATGAACATGATGAACAAAACCACCTTCCAAAGAACAGGAAGGATTTGGGACATAGAACAATTGAAGACCACCCGAGCATAAGCTCAAGTAATGGTGAACTTGAACTACTCATGAAATTTAAAAAGTTAATGAAACAAAAATTAAAGAACAAAAGTAAAAAGAATGCAACTACTTGCTTTGAACACAAGAAGAAGAACACAAATTGGGATGAATCGAGCTCATCCAAAGACGAGGAGAAAATCAACAAATGCGAGGTGGCAAACTACGCCTGAACGGCTTTCAATGATGAGGTAATCGAAACTCCCTTAATTTATTTCGAAATTACATGATGCTTTTCACAATGTATTTTTCTTTTTATTTATTTAGTTTAGAAAAAATATTTTTCTTAAAAATTCCATGTTTAAAAATAAAAATGCAAAAATTATGATCATGCTAGTAATTTTGAAAATGTTAACGAAAATTACATGTTTTATGTTAATGGAATAAAATGTTAGATTTAAATCTAATGATGATTCTATGAATGTTTTTCAAGAAGAAATAATGTATATCTTGATGATTTCTGATTTTGATTGAAACTATGCTTATGTCTTAATGAAAATATTAAGAAGTTTAATATCATGCTTAATGATGATGCATGGCCTTTGTATGGAAAACTAAGTATGAAAAGATAGATTCACCTAAAAAGAAAAATGCATGACTACAACAAATAACAAAATGATTTTGGTTGAAAATACATTATGCTCAATGAAACCATGATTGATGAATATGGTTTATGTTTTTTGATTTCTTGGGCTTGTATGTCCTATCATGATGAATATTTTAAAAATAAATAAAATTATGTTTGATTTGAAGTAATGCATAATGATCATGCTTAATGAGTTTTTCTTTCAAAATTATGCATGTTGATTTTTAAGTAATTTATGGTTTATTGATCTTGATGGTTTTTATGATGAAATTTATTTTTCGATCTTAAACAATTGATGCATATTTTTATTTGACATAAATGAAAAACGACATGCATGAATGAAATAAATCACATAAATTGAAACAAATAGAAAGAGGAAAGGTTTCTCCTTGAAAAATTTATTTTTCCTACTTTATCATGTTTTCCAAAAAGGTGATTAATGAATCTATTTGTATCACTTTTGTGAATCTCTTGAAAATGATCTTGATTTGATGATTTACATTTAAATGAGCTTTATCTTGATTTTTCAAAATTTATAACTTGAGATTTCTTATACACGAATCAATATCTCCTATGTTTCCTTTATCCACTTATAAAAAGAGATTTATTGAAATAAATCATGTCTTATGATATTTATGAAAAATTGAGACTTTATGCATGAATCGAGTTCTCATGAGAATCTATTTACGTTTGTCTTCATTAAGTTTTCTTGAAAAAATTTGTTGATGATTTTGATGATTTAAATTTGAATGAGTTTTATCAAAATCATGATCTTGATTTCTTGGAATTACTTGAGATTTTTTTTAAGATCTCTTCTTTGTACTCCTACAATTTTTTCTTGATATTTTATTTAAAGAAGAGATTTACCATATGAATAATGTCTTTTGGTATTTAATTGGTCTTATCCTTCATGACATGATTTCTTTGTATTTATGGCTTCTATGGTCTAAAATGTTTTGGAATGATACATGCAACACTATGATTTTTCCCTTAGATAAAAATGCATGCAACACTATGATTTTTGAAATAATGTGAAAATCAATAATTATCATTTTCTGAAATAATACTCTAGAATGATGATTTGGAATCATGCATGTAATGATGATTTTATATTTTATATACATGAAGATTTGGTGTTATGCATGTAATATTTTAACTTATGAAAATAATGCATGCAATAATGAAATATTCTTGATAAAATAATTATTTTGAAATTCATGACTTGAATTTTCATCTATGCTATTTACCTTTGTCATAATTTAAAAATTGATGTAAAGGGTCTTCGCTTCTTTTTGACAATAACAAAGGGGGAACAAAACATGCTAGAAAGCAAATTTGCTAGCTCGCACAATTCAAGAAGAAAGCAAAAAATTGTACTTCTCAAAAGAGAAGAAATTGCTATCTTGAACATCACCAAGAATTGCTAGAAGATGCAAAAATATGCTATCTTGCACATCACAAAGAAAAGCAAATATGCCAACTTGCATATCTTTAAATTTGCTATCTTGTATGTTGTAAAACTTGCATATTTCACGAAGCAAGTGTTGCTTTCTTGAACATCTCTAATTTGCTAGCTTGCATGATGTAGAATTTGCTATCTTGAACACTACAAAGAAGTGTTATCTTGCCTATCTCAAGAAGCAAAAATGCTAAACTTACACATCTAGAAAAATTTACAAACTTGCAAAACTCTAAATTTTTGCTAGCTTGCATGATGATAAAAATGGATATTATGTTTTTCATGTAATGTATTGAACTTAGATATCTCCAAAACTTGATAGTGGCACTTCTCCTTTTTGTTGATGACAAAGGAGGAGAAGTATGATATTATGCATAAGTTTTATGATGACATTTTGCTTGGATTTTTGAATCCAAGAGTTATATACATATTGATAGGGGGAGTTTGTTTAAACTCTGGGGGTTAAGATTAACTCTATCATTGATTGGTTGTCATCATAAAAAAGGGAGAGATTGTTGAATCTCGAAATTTGATAATGAAACCAATTGATAGTATTTATGTTTAATCTACATTTTGAGTGACGCAGGATGATTCGATTAGGATGAGACAATTAAAGTAGGAAGAATTATGTTGTGCCGGGGGAAAACTGTCACGCCCCTCAAAATATCGATAATATTAAAATTTTTCAACACAAATCCATCCAGGATCCAAATGTTGAATCTCGTATTTTGATGATGAAACTACTTGATATATGTTTATGATTTAATCTGCGTTTTAAGTGACGCAGGATGCTTTGATCAGGATGAGACAATTAAAGCAGGAAAATCATGTTGTGCCGGAGGAACATGTCAGAAGATTGGACGTCGGGCCGGTGGATCGGTCGACGTATCGATAGAAGGCTTCGGGCCATGGACTCAGGCATCGGGCCAAGAAGAGCGGGTATTGTGCCAAGGATATCGGAGTTGCGGAGCCAACTGGCCGATTGGGCAATAGGCCGTAGGAAAGGACGATGCGCCGAAGAATCGGACGAAGCGTCAAGGGACCAATGACATGCCGGACAACTTGCTTAATCGCTTAGGATTAATTGTCTCGATCGAAGTTTTTGTTTTGAGTGTGCAGGATTAACTACGATGAAAGAAAGACAAGCAGCAGGAGTTGCGCCGAAGTCAAGTTCATGATCACGTTGGGAGTTCGAGAGTTCGACGGAAGTTCGGACGGTCGTCGGAGGTTCTGCGAGAATAGATTCGAGAAGTCCAGAAGCTTACCAAGCGAAGCTCATCAGAACTCGCCAAGTGGATCGTCGCAAAGTCCAGGAGTTTGCCGGAAGTCCGTAGGAGCATCACCGAGGGTTCATCGGATGATCGACGGAAGTTCGCCGGAAACTCGCCGGAAGAAGCGATTGACGCACCGAAGCAAAGCTGCAGAAATTGTCTTAGATTTAATCGTAGTTAGCACGTTGATTAAGTTGGAAAATGGGAGGTGATCCCTTTGGCTTAATCTTGGGGCAATTGGGCCCCTGAAAGACTGAAATTGGGCCGAATGGAACTAACCATTCGGACCCTGATTGCACCAGGAGGTGCAACCGCCTAGGCCAGGAGGTGGCACCGCCTGGGCTAAGCCTCCTAGCGAGACTGGGCGGTGCAACCTCTCCAGCCGGGAGGTGGCACCGCCTGAGCTCAGTCTTCGAGCAAGACTGGGCGGTGCAACCTCCCTGATAGAGAGGTGGCACCGCCTGAGCCCAGTCTTCGAGCAAGACTAGGCGGTGCAACCTCCCTGACAGAGAGGTGGCACCGCCTGAGCTCGGTCTTCGAGCTCTGCCAGGCGGTGCAACCTCTCCAGTCAAGAGGTGCAACCGCCTGATCCCGGGTTTCCGGGATTTGATCGTTTTGAGCTCGAAATTTGAATTGGGTTGGGGCCTATAAATACCCCACCCATTCAGCACTGAGACAAGGAAGAACTTACCCGAAATCTTGATCTTTTCAGTGGTTCTTAGAGCTCAAAACTGCTAGTTTTCCTCCTCCTTCTGTTCTTCAAGTTTGAGTTGTGAAGAGAGGAGAGAAAACATCTGTAAGGGTTGTCTCCTAAGCCCGTCAAAAGGAGTGAATCTGTAAGAGGGTAGTTGGCCTTCGCCTATTGAAGGAAGGCCTCTAGTTGACGTCGGTAACCTCATCGGTGGAGGAAGCCAAAAGTGGAGTAGGTCAAGACTGACCGAACCACTCTAAATCTTTGGTTTGCGTTTATTTTGAGCACTTTATCATTACTGCAAACCTCCTACATAGCTACTGCTCTCTGCGCTTTTACGAACGAGTTCTGTGCGGTTTACGTTCACGTCTTGATTCCATCTACAAACTGCAAACTGTCTTCTGCGCTTTTTTACGAACAAGGTTCTGTGCAGTTTACGTTTACGTCTTTTGATTTCATTTACAACTGCAAACTGTCTTCTGCGCTTTTACGAACAAGGTTCTGTGCAGTTTACGTTTACGTCTTGATTTCATTTAGAACTGCAAACTGTCATCTGCGTTTAGACGCAAACTGCGTTTAGACGCAAACTGCGTTTAGACGTAAACTGCGCTTAGACCCAAACTGTGTTTAGATGCAAACTGCGTTTAGACGTAAACTGCGTTTAGACGTAAACTGCGCTTAGACGCAAACTGTGTTTAGACGCAAACTGCGCTTAGACGCAATCTGTGTTTAGACGCAAACTGCGCTTAGACGCAATCTGCGCTTTGACGCAAACTGCACTTAGATACAAACTGTGAATCAGCTTTTGCATCATAATAGTTTCTATCAAACGAACGCAGCTTTCGGTTTTAATCGCTGTAAAATTTCTACTGCACTAATTCACCCCCCCCCCCTCTTAGTGCTCTCGATCCTAACAATTGGTATTAGAGCAGGGTATTTCTCATTTCGGATTTACACCCGAGAGAAATGGCTCTTCAATAGGGTTTATCGGTTGTTCGTCCACCGTTCTTTAACGGATTGGACTACACTTATTGGAAAACTCGAATGAGAGTTTTCTTGATTTCTCTGAATCTGGATTTATGGAATATTGTTGAAAACGGTTTTCAACTTCCCTCCAAACCGATGAACGAATGGTCGGATTTGGAGAAGAAGTATTTTTCTTTAAACGCAAAGGCTATGAATGCCTTATTTTGCGCTTTGGACAAAAATGAGTTCAATCGGGTTTCTTTGTGTGAAACGGCTTTCGATATTTGGCGCACTCTTGAAATCACGCACGAGGGAACTAGTAGAGTCAAAGACTCGAAAGTTAATATTTTACTGCATGATTTCGAGCTTTTTCATATGAAACCAAGCGAAACCGTTGTTGCAATGTACACCCGTTTTACGGATGTCGTCAATGGTTTAAAATCACTTGGTAAAAGCTTTTCGGATTTTGAACTCGTTAACAAAGTTTTGCGCTCACTTTCTAAAACTTGGGATTCAAAAGTAACTGCTATTCAAGAAGCTAAAAACCTAAACAACTTACCACTTGAAGAACTAATTGGTTCATTGATGACATATGAAATGGTGCACAATGCATATGATGAACATGTTGAACACAATCACCTTCCAAAGAACAGGAAGGATTTGGAACTCTGGACAAATGAATGCCACTTGAGCGATGACTCAAGTGATGAGGACAATGATGAACAAAACAACCTTCCAAAGAACAGGAAGGATTTGGGACATAGAACATTTGAAGACCACTCGAGCATAAGCTCAAGTGATGGTGAACTTAAACTACAAATGAAACGAAAATTAAAAAGCAAAAAGAATGGAACTACTTGCTTTAAACGCAAGAAGAAGAACAAAAATTGGGATGAATCGAGCTCCTCCGAAGACGAAGAAAAAATCAACAAAAGCGAGGCGGCAAACTACGCCTTAACAGCCTACAACGTTGAGGTAATGCCTTTGGTTTATTTTGAAATTACTTGATGCTTTCATAATGTAGTTTTCTTTTTTAGTTTAGAATTAATTTTCTTGAAAATTACATGTTAAAAAAAAAATTACAAAATTATGATCATGCTAGTAATTTCGAAAATGATAATATTGCATATTTTATGATAAACAAACAAAATTATTTTGATTGAAAATATGAAATCATGGTTAAGAAGTAATAATGTGTATCATGTTTGATTAACATTGTTGAATGAAATCACGTTTGATTTAAAGTAATGCATAATAATATTAAATGGTTATGATACAATGATTAACAATTTTATGCATGAGATTTTAAGTTATTCATGATCATGAGCTTGTTTGATCTTCATGATTTAAATTCAAAATCTATAGCAAAAATCATGTCTGAATATATGAAAGTGTTAATTTCATTTTCGGATTCACTTAACAAGTGGTATCCTAACAATCGGATTTACTCATACACTTATGAAAAATAATTTTCTAAAATAGATTTGATGAAATGATCCCTGCTTATAAATTCCATCTTGAAATATGAATGATAGTATTTTTGCTTGCAAAGATTTGTTTCACATACATATCTCCTATGATTCATGTGCAGAAAAAGAATTTATAAATCATAATACAATGAGATTTCTTATGCAAAAATAAAGTGCTTTAGTGATTCATTGCTAAAGAGAATAATTATTAAAATCATGATCTTGATAATTATAACATGAAGCTCGTTATAAATCAAGATCGTTCATTATGCCTATCAAAAAGGAGTTCTTCAAATGAAATGCAACTTGTCTTTTGATTTCTTAGAATTCAATGAAGTGTCATATTAATATCTTAAAACTTGGAATATTTTAAAATGTGATCTTGATAATAATGTTTCAAGTTGCTCTTTGTACTATATCTTTTCAAATGAATCATGAGCCTTGATATCATATATTTCATAATATAGAAATAACAAGATTTCTTTGCCTTTTGTCTTGAACCTTCATGCTTATCTTAATTTGGCATATAAAGACTAAGGCATGATTAGATGAAAAAGAATCTCTTAAAAAATGCTTTTCCCATCTGATCGAGATTAATGATTTCATGATATTTTGTGAATCTCGAAATTAATTTTAATGACTTGATTATGAATCTCAAGTTAATGATTTGATTTGAATAAGTTTTATCTAAATCATAATCTTGATCTTGCAAAATTGAAGTCACAAATAATATCCTGTGGTATTCATGAATTGATACTCACAATATGAAAGCATTGATATTCATGACTTGAATTGGATTGAAACATTGTATGCTTAAATTAATCATTCTCCTATGTTTCAAAAATTCCTTAAATGCCTTATGTGATGATTGAAAACTAACTTGCTTTATGATGAATCACGAATCATAACTTGATCTATGATGCCTTGAAATGATTGAAATATTTAACACTTTTATGCTCTACCCCCTACTTTCTTCTTGTTTTCAATGATAAAATGGGGAGAAGTTTTGATCATGCATGGTAGGATATAATTTGACAAAATTGATACCATCATGATATGAAACATTTATGATGTGCAATTATGCATGCAATACTTGTGCTTTCTAATTATGATGTGATGTGTTGCATATGATGTAAATCATGATTTAAAATGCTATGAGTGCTAAGTTACATACTTTGAGAAGAAATTGCTATATTGAAACATTAATGTAATTATGAATGGTGATATGAAATTATGCATGTAATACTTCAACCTATGATAACGATGCATGCAATGATAAAATATTCATGATGAAAAATTGTCTTGACATTCATAACTTGATTATTCATCCTTTGTCATGATTTTGAAATCGTTGTAAAAGGAAAAAGAACTACAAAACTGTATTCTTCCTTTCTTTTTGACAATGACAAAAGGGGAGATAGCTAGCTTGCACAAGTCAAGAAGATGCAAAAACTTGATTGCTAACTTGCTTATTTCAAGAAGCAAAAATTGTCTTCTTGAAAATCACTATCTTGAATATCTCAAGAAGCAAGACTTGCAACCTGCACATTACAATAGGAAGCAATAATCATGAGCCTACACAAGAAAGTTATCTTGCATTTGCTTTCGAAGTTTTTGCTAGCCTGTATATTGCGAAACTTGTATATCGTAAAAATTGCTAGCTTGTAGTCTAAAGAGAAGCGAAAAGTTACTATCTCAAAAGAAGCATATGTGCTATCTTGCCTATCTCAAGAGGCAAAAATGCTAACTTGCACATCTAGCAAAACTTGACAAATTTGCATATCTCAAGAAGCAAGAGTTGCCTTCTTGAACATCTCAAAACTGCTAGCTTGCATGTTCTAAAAGTGCTATCTTGTATGCTGCAAAACTTGCATATCTAAAACTTGATAGCCTGAATATTCTAAGCATGATGTAACATTTGCTAAGTTTTTTGGCTTCAAAAACTGCATGATGATAAAACTTGATAATATGTTTTTCATGCAATAAGTTGAACTTATATTACAAACACTTGATTGTGGTACTTCTCATTTTTGTTGATGACAAAGGGGGAGAAGTATGTTGATGACATTACATGTGATGCATAAGTTTATGCATATGTTCATGTTGACGTGTTGCAAGTATTCATGATGAATATTGTAATGACTTGAATTCAGTTTGCATTCAAGGTTCTATCAATATGGCATATTGATAGGGGGAGTTTGTTTAAACTCTGGGAGTTAAGGCTAACTCCGTTTATGATGACATGTTGCTTAGATTTTTGAATCTAAGAGTTTCTATCAATATGGCATATTGATAGGGGGAGTTTGTTTAAACTCCAGGAGTTAAGGTTAACTCCGTCATCAAGTAGTTGTCATCATCAAAAAGGGGGAGATTGTTGAATCTCGTATTTTGATGACGAAACTACTTGATATATGTTTATGATTTAATCTGCGTTTTGAGTGACGCAGGATGCTTTGATCAGGATGAGACAATTAAAGCAGGAAAATCATGTTGTGCCGGAGGAACATGTCAGAAGATTGGACGTCGGGCCGGTGGATCGGTCGACGTATCGACAGAAGGCTTCGGGCCATGGACTCGGGCATCGGGCCAAGAAGAGCGGGTATTGTGCCAAGGATATCGGAGTTGCGGAGCCAACTGGCCGATTGGGCAATAGGCCGTAGGAAAGGACGATGCGCCGAAGAATCGGACGAAGCGTCGAGGGACCAATGACATGCCGAACAACTTGGTTAATCGCTTAGGATTAATTGTCTCGATCGAAGTTTTTGTTTTGAGTGTGCAGGATTAACTACGATGAAAGAAAGACAAGCAGCAGGAGTTGCGCCGAAGTCAAGTTCATGATCACGTTGGGAGTTCGAGAGTTCGACGGAAGTTCGGACGGTCGTCGGAGGTTCTGCGAGAACAGATCCGAGAAGTCCAGAAGCTTGCCAAGCGAAGCTCATCGGAACTCGCCAAGTGGATCGTCGCAAAGTCCAGGAGTTTGCCGGAAGTCCGTAGGAGCATCACCGAGGGTTCATCGGATGATCGACGGAAGTTCGCCGGAAACTCGCCGGAAGAAGCGATTGACGCACCGAAGCAAAGCTGCAGAAATTGTCTTAGATTTAATCGTAGTTAGCACGTTGATTAAGTTGGAAAATGGGAGGTGATCCCTTTGGCTTAATCTTGGGGCAATTGGGCCCCTGAAAGACTGAAATTGGGCCGAATGGAACTAACCATTCGGACCCTGATTGCACCAGGAGGTGCAACCGCCTAGGCTAGGAGGTGGCACCGCCTGGGCTAAGCCTCCCAGCGAGACTGGGCGGTGCAACCTCTCCAGCCGGGAGGTGGCACCGCCTGAGCTCAGCCTTCGAGCAAGACTGGGCGGTGCAACCTCCCTGACAAAGAGGTGGCACCGCCTGAGCTCAGTCTTCGAGCAAGACTGGGCGGTGCAACCTCCCTGACAGAGAGGTGGCACCGCCTGAGCTCGGTCTTCGAGCTCTGCCAGGCGGTGCAACCTCTCCAGTCAAGAGGTGCAACCGCCTGATCCCGGAATTTCGGGATTTGATCGTTTTGAGCTCGAAATTTGAATTGGGTTGGGGCCTATAAATACCCCACCCATTCAGCACTGAGACAAGGAAGAACTTACCCGAAATCTTGATCTTTTCAGTGGTTCTTAGAGCTCAAAACTACTAGTTTTCCTCCTCCTTCTGTTCTTCAAGTTTGAGTTGTGAAGAGAGGAGAGAAAACATCTGTAAGGGTTGTCTCCTAAGCCCGTCAAAAGGAGTGAATCTGTAAGAGGGTAGTTGGCCTTCGCCTATTGAAGGAAGGCCTCTAGTTGACGTCGGTAACCTCATCGGTGGAGGAAGCCAAAAGTGGAGTAGGTCAAGACTGACCGAACCACTCTAAATCTCTGGTTTGCGTTTATTTTGAGCACTTTATCATTACTGCAAACCGCCTACATAGCTACTGCTCTCTGCGCTTTTACGAACGAGTTCTGTGCGGTTTACGTTCACGTCTTGATTCCATCTATAAACTGCAAACTGTCTTCTGCGCTTTTTTACGAACAAGGTTCTGTGCAGTTTACGTTTACGTCTTTTGATTTCATTTACAACTGCCAACTGTCTTCTGCGCTTTTACGAACAAGGTTCTGTGCAGTTTACGTTTACGTCTTGATTTCATTTAGAACTGCAAACTGTCATCTGCGTTTAGACGCAAACTGCGTTTAGACGTAAACTGCGCTTAGACGCAAACTGCGTTTAGACGCAAACTGCGTTTAGACATAAACTGCGTTTAGACGTAAACTGCGCTTAGACGCAAACTGTGTTTAGACGCAAACTGCGCTTAGACGCAAACTGTGTTTAGACGCAAACTGTGTTTAGACGCAAACTACGCATAGACGCAATCTGCGCTTAGACGCAAACTGCACTTAGATACAAACTGTGAATCAGCTTTTGCATCATAATAGTTTCTATCAAACGAACGCAGCTTTCGGTTTTAATCGCTGTAAAATTTCCGCTGCACTAATTCACCCCCCCCCCCCCTCTTAGTGCTCTCGATCCTAACACTAAACACACATTTGAGGTCATTAAGAAAACATTCAGATCAAAATTTCACCTCTATAATCTACAAATTTATAAACCCTGTGCAGTTCATAAACATACAACACAACGTTCGATGATTCATAAAATCTGAACCCAACTCACTAAAATAATAACCACAACATAAATTCACAAGTATGAGAGTCTATATAGTCACAAAACCAACGTTTACCATAAGTTCATATCATTACACGAATTAAACTTAACATTCCAGAATCCTAAACATGTAAGGTCCTTTAAACTTATACAAAATCCACAAGTTTAGATTCATCGTCAATATTTCATTAGATGCAGAGTGTGCTTATACAACAAAACATATATACTAATAAAGATCTGCCCAAAATCTTTTAGCTTTCCACTACCTCAGCCCAATCTTAATATTTAAGCGAGCGAAAAGCTATCCTGAAAAATTTATACAGTAACGGGGTGAGCATATGCTCAGCAAGTGACTAACATATCCATGGTAAAAGAGAGAAATTTTCAAACAAATAAGGTTTCATAATGCAAGGCAGAATATAAGAATCCATAGACATAATCTCATTAGGTGTAGAATCACAAATATCATTTCAATCAAACATATTTGGTTCATAACAGATGGAGCATAGAGTAATTGGAGCATATCAATAGCATATAAAATATTCTAGAGCATATCAACAACATATGTAACATTTTGAAGCATGACAATAACAAATGAAACATTTTGGAGCATATCAAAGGCGTACGAAATGTTTCGGAGCATATCAATGATAAATGAATCATTTCGGAACATATCAATGGCTTATGGACCATTTCAGAGCATTTCAAAGACGAATACGAAACAGAAGCTCAAACGTCGAGTTTGACGTTGCATTCATATCATTCATATCCAAAGCATGTATAGAAACACATAACCAAAGCTCTGGATACCATATCAAATATACAGAAGGTGAAGTGGGACTATAATGTAATATGGTACATCCATTTCTGAATGACCACCAAACAAAACTCTCCCATGTCTGGGAGGTCTCCCACGTCTGGGAGCTCCATCCACCCACGTCGGAGTGAAGTCATAAGGGCCGGCAAAGCATCTCAGGCTCTATGCATAACTCCCTTCACTATATCTGGTAAAGGTTCATAATATCCCACAAACACCAGAGTACAAAAGGATAGTATGAACAATGAATAGCACATATTGGAAGCACACGCGGAACAACAAAACCTACATGTGCCTTTACGAGTCAATACGAAGTAAGCAATAATCTTTCACCATTGTATCCAGACTTGAAAGGAAATGAAAGCAAGGGCAAACACAGAGTCCAAGCAATCACATACAACTCAATTCAAATAAGAAGGTTAGATGAATTCGATATCCAAAGGAATGAAACTAGAATAGGCATATATCGAAAGCAAATGTGGAACAATGGGATATACATGTGCCTATATAAGTCAATTTGATATAGCATAAACGTTACACAATATGTTCAGGAATGGAAATAATTTATAGACAATAGCAAATGAGAATTCAAGCATTAATATAAGCTATAATTGAGTAAAGGGAACTGAATAAAATCTATTTCCAAACGAATGAAAACAGAAGATGCGAAATCGATCAAAGCTCAATTTCTGACAGAATTCGAGAGGCACATTGGATAAATACTTCAGATTGTCAATTATGCTCCAATACCCTCAAGAAGGCTATTGTTGAAAGATATATCAATATATTTTCTGATGAAATAAACATCGTACGAATCATGGTTTCCAACAAGGAGTTACCTTTGATTTGGTAACACAAGGTCAAAATCAAAATCACTGTTTTGCAGAATTCATAGAGTCAGATTCAACAGATGACAGGATAGGCATTTGAATTCCAAATTTCTTAATTAATATGTCAAAAGAAAGGTCTACAAGTCTAGTTTCGAATGAATTTAGTTTGGTACAAATCAGAATTTCCAACAGAGACTTATAGGTATTTTAGTATCAAAAGGTCAGAAATTTTGATCCCTATTCTGCAGCATCTAGAGGCTCATTTGAAACAGACGTTTGGGTAAGTATTCGGTGTCTAAAATCTAAAAACTCAGTGTCAAAAGAAAGATATAAGAGTCTAATTTCAAACGAGCTAGGTGCTGCCTGAATTCACATTTGGTGCTAAAAATTATAGCCGAAATAGTGTATAGGGATCAGTTTACCGAAAAAATTCCAAATCCATGGTTTTATGTCCAAAGAGAGAAATATCAGGTTCTAAGCAGAAATCTTTCAGAATCAATATAAGAACAGAGACTAATATTTCTGTAGGATAGGGTTAGAACACTTGCCTTTGAGAATTATGACCCCAATTGAGAAGATTTGAGTAAGAAACCTCAAAGCCCCAATTTTTTTCTTCTTCTTCTTCCCCCTTTTTTTTTCTCTTCTTCTTTCTCTCTTTCTCTATTCTTCCACGCAGCTGCCTTCCCTAGTTCCTTAAGGATGAAGGCAGAGAGGCTTAAATGGTGGGATTTGTAATTTTGTGCATTTTGCAGTTTAGTCCTTGTACTATTATATTTACGATTAGGTCCTTAGGGTTTAGAAATAGGTCCTCAGATTTTTTTTTTTTGAACAAATCCCCCAAATCTTATGAATAAGTTCTCAAATTCATACTTTGGCTCTTTATCAAATTTAAAATAGATACTTACATTACAACTAGAAACTTATACGAAAATTCAGAAATGAGGGATGTTACACTCTCCCCCCCTTAAAAGAAAATTTTAGTCCTCGAAATTTATCATACCTCTATCGATGAAAAGATGGGGATAAAGCTTTTTCATTTCATCCTCTAGCTCCCAGGTTGTTTCCTCTCCAGAATGATGTCTCCAAATTACTTGAACTAGAGGGATGACCCGATTCCTTAGGATCTTTTCTTTCTTATCAATAATCTGAATGGGCTTTTCCACATAAGATAAATCTTTATCGATCTCCATCAGCTCATACTTAATGATATGAGAAGGATCAGATATATACTTTCTAATCATTGAAACATGGAATATATTATGGATATGGCACAACGATGGTGGCAAGGCAACCCTGTAAGCGACAAAACCAACCCTCTCAAGAACCTCAAAAGGTCCAATAAATCTTGGGCTTAACTTTCCTTTCTTTCCAAACCTTATAATTCCTTTGGAAGGGGAGACCTTTAAGAATATAAAATCTCTGATTTCAAACTCAATATCTCGTCTTCTATTGTCAGCATAACTCTTTTGACGACTCTGAGCAGTTTTTAACCTTTTCCTTATAACTTGAATTTTCTCGGTAGTTTCTTGTACTTTGTCCAGTGCTAACAACTTTCTGTCACCAACTTCCTCCCAACATATAGGTGTTGTGCACTTTCGCCCATATAAAGCTTCATAAGGAGCCATCTGAATACTTGAATGATAACTATTATTATAAGTGAACTCAATAAGTGAAATATCTTTATCCCATTCACCTTTTTACATCAAAACACATCCAAGGCCCTTTCTTGAAGCATCAGTATAAACTACAAATCCCTCACTACCACTTGGAATAGTGAGAATAGGGGCACTAGTTAATCTCCTTTTTAACTCTTGAAAACTTTGCTCACAATCATCCATCACTCCATACAAATTTTACATTCTTTTTAGTGAGGTTGAGCAATTCGAGAAAATCCCTCAACAAATCTCCTGTAATAACTTGCCATGCCTAAGAAGCTTCTAACTTCTATTACATTTGTTGGTACATCCCATTCAACTACAGCTTCCACTTTCTTTGGATCAACAGATATACCCTTCCCTGAAATCACATGGCCTAAGAAAGCAACTTCATTCAACCAAAATTCACATTTGCTGAACTTTGCATAAAACTTCTTTTCTCTTAGTATAGATAATACATTTCTCAAGTGTTCCCCATGCTCCTGATTACTCCTTGAATACACCAATATGTCATCAATGAATACAATTACACAGTCATCTAAGAGCGGTTGAAATATCCTATTCATTAGTTCCATAAAAGCTGTAGGGGCATTAGTCAAAGCAAAAGGCATCACCAAGAATTCATAGTGACCATATCGAGTTCTAAAAACTATTTTTGGAATATCCTCCTCCTTGATCTTCAACTGATATTAACCTGATCTCAGGTCAATCTTAGCGAATACTTGTGCACCCTACAGTTGACCAAACAAATCATCAATTCTGGGTATGGGATACTTGTTTTTGATGGTCACCTGATTCAACTATCTATAATCAATACAAAGCCTCAATGTTCCATCCATCTTTTTAACTAAGATCACCCCATGATGAAATATTAAGCCAAATAAAATCCTTATTTAATAGTCCTTGTAGTTGCTTTTTCAATTCTACTTACTTAAATGATATCATTCTGTAGAGAGGCTTAGATATTGGGATTGTCCCAAGGACCAAATCAAAAGCAAAGTCACATTTGGAGGTAATCCAAGCAAGTCATCCTGGGATACATTAGGCAAGGAGATAAATCATGTCTAATACTCTAAAAATAAAAGATCGATTGATCAAATATGTAAAAAGTAATCATTTGTTATATACCAATCCATACCGGTATGATAGGAAGATAGTCAATCCATACTAAGTATAATATCAAAACTCCAAATCTCTAGGAAAACTAAATCAGCAAAAAGTTCAAGTTCTCCAATAAAATCAAACAAGAGGACCAGATTCAAGTCCGTTATCAAAGAATCTCCAATGATTGTATTTACATATATCACATAATGCAGTGGTCTAGGTTAAATGCACAAGTGATAAGCAAAATATTACGAATCAAATCATAGATGAGACCCATGGTCAAACAAATATTTGCATTCTTTCATAAACATGAATAATACCTTCGACCACTAATTCAAAAGTTTTAGAATCATATTCAGTGATAGCATACACTCTAACATGGGCTGATGATTTAGGAGGCAGTGACTCTTTCTTCTTGTTCAAAGGGCAGTATTTTATTTTAAGATCTAACTTTCCACAAGCAAAATAGACTCTAGTCACCCACAAACACAAACTTGTTTCATAATTGAACTTACAATTCACACATGATTGAGTCTTTTGTGGTGACTTCCTTTTCAAATCCAAATGTCTTGACCCTCTTGTTATCACTTTCTGATTCATTTCTAATCATATTTTTATTAGTAAACTTGTCCTTGTCATTCTTGCCATTGATCTTAAAAAATTCTTTTCATTGTTCCCATTAATGATCAGCCTCTACTTCCAATATAAGGTGGCAAAAGAAATATTTTAATCATTGAAACAATTTTGTACATCAAATATCTTTTCCATTCGCATCATCCTAGATTCCTAAAATGCATCAAAGAAAATTTTCACCAATCATTATAGTTCACTAGACCTCAATATATTTTGCATGTCACAATATCAAATATTTTAGTGATCCACAAACCATGCTCTGATAACACCTCTGTCACGCCCCTCAAAATATCAATAATATTAAAATTTTTTAACACAAATCCATCGAGGATCCAAACACACATTTGAGGTCACTAAGAAAACATTCAGATCAAAATTTCACCTCTATAATCTACAAATTTATAAACCTTGTGCAGTTCATAAACATACAACACATCGTTCGATGATTCATAAAATCTGAACCCAATTCACCAAAATAATAACCACAACATAAATTCACAAGTATGGGAGTCTATATAGTCACAAAACCAACGTTTACCATAAGTTTATATCATTACACGAATTAAACTTAACATTCCAGAATACTAAACATGAGAGGTCCTTTAAACTTATACAAAATCCACAAGTTTAGATTCATCGTCAACATTTCATTAGATGCAGAGTGTGCTTATACAATAAAACATATATACTAATAAAGATCTGCCCAAAATCTTTTAGCTTTCCACTACCTCAGCCCAATCTTAACATTTAAGCGAGCAACAAGCTATCCTGAAAAATTTATAAAGCAACGGGGTGAGCATATAAAGCTCAGCAAGTGACTAACATATCCATGGTAAAAGAGAGAAATTTTCAAACAAATAAGGTTTCATAATGCAAGGCAAAATATAAGAATCCATAGACATAATCTCATTAGGTGTAGAATCACAAATATCATTTCAATCAAACATATTTGGTTCATAACAGATGGAGCATAGAGTAATTGGAGCATATCAATAGCATATGAAATGTTCCAGAGCATATCCACAACATAAGGAACATTTTAAAGCATAACAATAACAAATGAAACATTTTGGAGCATATCAAAGGCGTATGAAATGTTTCGGAGCATATCAATGATAAATGAAACATTTCGGAACATATCAATGGCGTATGGACCATTTCGGATCATTTCAAAGACGAATACGAAACAGAAGCTCAAACGTCGAATTTGACGTTGCATTCATATCATTCATATCCAAAGCATGTATAGAAACACATAACCAAAGCTCTGGATACCATATCAAACGTACAGAAGGTGAAGTGGGACCATAACATAATATGGTACATCCATTTCTGAATGACCAACAAACATAAGTCTCCCATGTCTGGGAACTCCATCCACCCATGTCTGAGTGAAGTCATAAGGGCCGGCAGAGCATCTCAAGCTCTATGCATAACTCCCTTCACCATTTCTGGCAACGGTTCACAATATCCCACAAATACTAGAGTACAAAAGGATAGTATGAACAATGAATAGCACATATCGGAAGTACACGCGGAACAATAAAACGTACATATGCCTTTACGAGTCAATACGAAGTAAGCAATAATCTTTCACCATTGTATTCAGACTTGAAAGGAAATGAAAGCAAGGGCACACATGGAATCCAAGCTATCACATACAACTCAATTCAAATAAGAAGGTTAGATGAATTCGATATCCAAAGGAATGAAACTAGAATAGGCACATATCGAAAGCAAATGCGGAACAATGGGATATACATGTGCCTATATAAGTCAATATGATATAGCATAAATGTTACACAATATGTTCAGGAATGGAAATAATTTATAGACAAGAGCAAACGAGAATTCAAGCATTAATATAAGCCACAATTGAGTGAAGGGAACTGAATAAAATCTATTTCCAAACGAATGAAAACAGAAGATGGGAAATCGATCAAAGCTCGATTTCTGACAGAATTCGAGAGGCACATTGGATAAATACTTCAGATTGTCAATTATGCTCCAATACCCTCAAGAAGGCTATTATTGAAAGATATATCAATCTATTTTCTGATGAAATAAACTTCGTACGAATAATGGTTTCCAACAAGGAGTTACCTTTAATTTGGTAACACAAGGTCAAAAATAAAATCACTATTTTGTAGAATTCATAGAGTCAGATTCAACAGATAACAGGATAGGTATTTGAATTCTAAATTTTTCAATCTATGTGGCAAAAGAAAGGTCTATAAGTCTATTTTTGAATGAAGTTAGTTTGGTATAAATCAGAATTTCCAACAGGGACTTATAGGTATTTTAGTATCGAAAGGTCAAAAATTTTGATCCCTGTTCTGTAGCATCTATAGGCTCATTTGAAACAGATGTTTGGGTACGTATTCGGTGTCCAAAATCTACAAACTCAGTGTCAAAAGAAATATATAAGAGTCTATTTCAAACGAGCTAGGTGCTACCTAAATCCACATTTGGTGCTAAAAATTATAGCTGAAAAAGTGTCTAGGGGTCAGTTTACTAAAAAAATTCCAGATCAATGGTTTTATGTCCAAAGAGAGAAATATCAGGTTCTAAGCAGAAATCTTTCAGAATTAATATAAGAACAGAGACTAATATTTATGTAGGATGGGGTTAGAACACTTGCCTTTGAGAATTATGACCCCAATTGAGAAGATTTGAGTAAGAAACCTCAAAGCCCCAATTTTTTTTCTTCTTCTTCTTCCCCCTTTTTTTTTTCTCTTCTTCTTTCTTTCTTTCTCTGTTCTTCTACACAGCTGCCTTCCCTGGTTCAAGGACGAAGTCAGAGGGTCTTAATTGGTGGGATTTGTAATTTTGTGCATTTTGCAGTTTAGTCTTATTATTATATTTACGATTAGGTCCTCAGGGTTTACATATAGGTCCTCAGATTTTTTTTTTTTTTGAAAAATCTCCCAAATCTTATGAATAAGTTCTCAAATTCATACTTTGGCTCTTTTATCAAATTTAAAATAGATACTTACATTACAACTAGAAACTTATACGAAAATTCAGAAATGAGGGATGTTACAAAAACATGTCAGAAGATTGGACGTCGAGCCGGTGGATCGATCGACGTATCAATATAAGGCTTTGGGCATCGGGCCAAGAAGAGTGGATATTATGCCAAGGATATCAGAGTTGTAGAGTCAACTGGCCGATTGGACAATAAGCCGTAGGAGAGGACGATGCGCGAAGAATCAGATGAAGCGTCGAGGGACCAATGACATGCCGGACAACATGATTAATGCTTAGTATTAATTGTCTATATTGAAGTGTATTTTACATGTGTAGGATTAACTACGATAGCAAGGCATGAAGCAAAATAAAGTCTCGGAGTCAAGGATGCGATTTCGTTGAGAGTTCGAGAGTTCATCGAATGTCCAAACGTTCGTCGGAAGTTCTGTCGGACCCGTCCGAGAAGTCTCAGAGCTTGCCAAAGAAGCTTGTCAGAACTCACCAAAAAGATCATCATGAAGTCCAAAAGCTTGCTGGGAGTCCACCGGAACATTGTCGAGAGATCGTCGGAAGTTCGCTGGCAGATCGTCGGAAGCTCGCCGGAAGAATAGACATAGGGACTTGTTTAGCTTAGCAAATGTCTTAGGAATCGTAGTTAGTGCGTAATTGGGTTTGGATTTGGGCCAACCCAATTGGGGCTAGCTAGGCCCATGTAAGGACTGTATTGGGCCCAATAAGAGGCCCAAATAGTATCCCAAGAAGTCTCACCATCGTGGCACAGTCTTCAAGATTGTGTCAGGCGGTGGTACCGCTAGTCTAGGCGATTGTACCACCCCTAGCAAGGTGCCAGATGGTGGTACCGTCAGTTTGGGTGGTGGTACCACCCAGCATTGCCCCCCAAGTGGTGGTACCTCCCAGGGCAGTGTCAGCGTCAAACTGACACTAGGCGGTGGTACCGCCCAGTGTCGGTAGTGGTATCGCCCGTGCCCGGGGAACCCGGGATGGAAAAGTTTTAGGCTCCAAGTTTGAATCAACTTGAAGCCTATAAATACCCCTCTTATCTCTGGTTAAAACATACAAGCTTAGAGTATTCAAAAGTAAGAAAACGTTGCTGTAATCTCTTTAAAAATTCCCTCCTCCACTCTAAGTTTAGAATTCTGTAAGAGGAGTGTGAGTGCTTTTAAGGATTGTCTCCTAAACCCGTGAAAAGGAGAAGAGGGGTGTAAAAGGTGATTAGCCTTCACCTATTGAAGGAAGGCCTCTAGTGGACATCGGTGACCTCATCGGAGGAGGAAGACGAAAGTGGATGTAGGTCACGTTGACCGAACCACTCTAAAAATTTGGTTTGCATTTCTATTGTTGTCATTTATATACTATAAACTACTTTACTTAGTCATTACGCTTCTATATGCTTTCATGTTAAGTTTCCGAAATTGGTTTTTCGTCGGAAACGATTTTTATCGTACGATGTTTTTTAAACCGACGTAGTTTTTACTGCTGCACTAATTCACACCCCCTCTTAGTGCCGACCTCTTGATCCTAATAGTATCGACAAAAGGCTTCAAGCCATAGATTTGGGCATCGGGCTAAGAAGAGGGAAAATTGCACCAAGGATATTGGAGTTGCAGAGGTCAAATGACCGATTGGCCAATAGGCCGTAAGAGAGGACTATGCGTCGAAGAATCGGATGAAGCATCAGTGGACCAATGACATGCTAGATAACATGATTCATGCTTAGTAATAATTGTCTAGATCAAAGTATATTTTTACATATGTATGATTAACTACGATAGTAAGGCATAAAGGAAAATGAATTCCCAGAGTAAAAAACGTGATTTCATTGGGAGTTCGAGAGTTCGTCGGAAGTCTAAACGTTCTATCATAGACAAACTTCTAAACAGGATGTTCGATGTAATGCTTATATATGTTCACGTCTTTTGGTATGTTCATGCTTTGCACAGCATGTAGAGGGATGGCCGAAGGCATAATAGTCCCATTTTAGTTGGGTTTGGTGGCTGCTTTAGGCTTGTAAATAAAGGTTGTGTCATGTGGACACTTGTGAGAGACTTTCGGTCTGTAGTGGACCATTTTGACTCTTTATTGTGAAACTGTTTAGAGCTTGTAAAGTCTGTTTGTAATTTGCATTGTCTATGAAGTGTTTTCGGAGATGTTTACTTGTGGATCCTGAGTGAGGCATTTTCTCTATCCCGTTTTCTCTTTTGTAGGTCCTAAGGGACTATGGGAGGCTTCAGGGAGGCTGACCTTTGTGGACGGACACGCAAAGGTGCTGCATGACTTAGGCAAAACCAGCTAAGTCCATGATAAATGGTATCATAGCGAGACAAGCACTCATAGAAACACTTAGCATGTAAACGTAGGGGACCTAACGGGACTGTGTTGAGGGCAGTCAGCACACGTGCGACCATTTGGGGGAAAATGGGCATGGAGATGTAGGGAAAATGAGTTACTTGGAGGAGCGGGCATCTGAGATTGGCATTCAGAGGAATGGTCAACCCTTCGCACAAGAGGCACCACGAGAACAGGCAAGCTTGGAAGAATGCGAAGCACACAAAGGTTAGGATGGTTGAGTTTGAGCTACGGCTCAACGTTGACAACTATACTTGATGGTGCTCAAGGCAAGCGAGGCTCTTGGTAAAGGATGAGACCATACAAGGTGGAATGAGTTGCTCAACAACCGAAAGAGTTGTGCAAAGCTCACAGAGATAAGGGGAATTGCTAACTCAAAAAATTCGATACTTATGCATGGGCTTGTATGCGGATGATGGAATGTTCCCGGCCATCTCAAGGCAACCGAAACTTGGCACCATGGAGCATTGAAACTTTCTCTTCAGCATGTGAAAGATACATCCGTAGGAGGCTAAAGTGTGCAACGAGTTCAGCATGTTGCTAGGTCTTGAGTGGTGTAGCGGGGCCTGTAATGACGTGGAGTCACAATCTAGCAAGTACGTTTGCAGGAGGCAGAACAATGCATAGTTTGTTCAGCAAATCAGAGTAGTCCAAGAGGATAGTGGTCTCCGAAATGAAGAGAGATATTACTTCAATGGGATAGTTATCCGATTGGGATAGATCCCGATTTCTCTTGAGGGAGAATCATGTGGGATGGACCACACATGTTGAGGAGGAGTACCTCAACAAACAACAACTCCACGAAGCTCAATGGACCGAGCAAGCGGCGAGGAGTTGTCGCATGATCTCGCTTGAGAGAATGCATTGGTGGATGCATTGCGAGATCAAGTGGGGGAGCGACCCAAAGCATCACAAATGAAGGCACACTTGGAGTCAATATGGAGATCGGACTCAAGGTAGGGCTGACCCGTGGAATGGTGGGCGCGAGGGCCACCATCAACTCAATGTAAAAATGAGGAGCGAAGCAACTTGGGTGTAACTTGGCGAAGTAACCAAGCCGCATGAAGGGAGCCAGCATAGAAGATGGAATATGGAGTGGAGGCATAGTGCTTTCCTTGGATAGATATCAAGGACATGAACTCTTGTAGAGGCAAGAGTAGGATCATGTTGCTCCATGGGTCCTTCATTCTGATGGAGCGGACTCATTTTGCTTGGTGCCAAAGACAAAGGGAGCTTCTAGGCACATGCACCTTCTCTCGGAGAAGCATTTGATAGAGGAACCAAGGTGACTCAACTTGCGAAGGCAAAGTTGAGTTTAGAAGGCCTTGGCATAGGGCAAGAGGACGTAGAGGTGGGTACTCTTAAAGAATATACCATAGTGTTGCCAGTTAAGTTGCCAAGCAGGAAGCGGTGCGCAGTAAAGATTATGCTGGTAGGGGCAGAGGCCCAAGATCCAAACAATGGTGCACTAATTGTAGCGAACTCGGTGGACTTCAGGAGCTACTAAGTGACGACAAACTGTCCTAGAGCGGTGCTTCATCTAGGTATGACCCAAGAGTGGGTGGATGAAGGTCGATTGCCAAAGGAGTGAACAAAATCGAAGGTGGAAGAGACCCTGTGATGTATTGGCAGAGGCCACACATGGAGGGATCACAATTCTAGTTCATCCCACAAGGATTAGAATGCAATAGAGATGTCACCAGGAGGCGACATGGTGTAGTGGATCATGGTGGAACAATTCGTGGCAATGCGATACACATGACATAGTTCCGTGAGGGACTAGATCAAACGGAGGTATGATTGGGAGCTACTGAAAGCTCAACTTCAGTGAACAACATGATGGCAAGAAGGGCTATAGATTCAAGAGTGAAGGCCATGGTATCACAAAGGCGGGTCTTCTGTGCGTGCATCGAATTTTGCATCGGATGAAAGCCTTGGTCATCAGTATATGGGGGCTGTGTTCCACCAAGGAAAATGTTTGAATGCAAGTACCAATGAGTCACATGGGAGAGACTTGATCATGCAGAGGTATGATCGAAGCAGCTGGAGAGTTGGACTGCTCCAGAGCCCATATTCGCTTAAGGGAGCTCGACAAGTCAGAGGACAAGGTCGAGTAAGCGAACGTTACTACCAAGGAAGCTAAGGAGAACATAATCGACGCAAATCTAACAATGTGATGGTAGAGGCCATACATGGGAGTTGTAGTCTATCTTTCCATCGACTAAAGGGAGCTGCTTGGAGAACATAGAGGTGTTGAAGTAGGGGGTTGAAAGGGGCGAGGAAGCGACGACGAGTTCAGAGGGACATAGCTACCCAAAATCAAGCATCAGTTAGAATGGAGGTGGACTCGGAGGAGTGCCACAGAGACATATCTACTGATCATGAAGAAAAGGGATGCAGATGCGAGGCGACGGATAGTAGGGCCATGGGCATGGTAGCGCCATAGTACCGCAGAGGCGGGACTTCCGTGAAAGTCATTGATCCCTTGCTCTCATGGAGGGAGAGCGCTTGGTTGAAGGGCATGGTAGCGCCATACTACTGCAGAGGTGGAGCATGCAGAGGCAAACTCTAAGTACCAAGACAAGGTTGAAGGGCAGATGCCAAGGAACTTCGTAAGACCGGTGTCAACGAGCTTCTCGTCAAGATAGCCGAAAGTGAAGGACTTCAGGTCATGCAAAAGTGCATAACCAAGGAACGAAGCAGGCAATATGCGGTGTTGTACCTTTGCTACTCAGTGGAGTAGGCGGTAGGGTTGATGGAGAAGACGGTACAATCCCAGAGGTGACCAAATCTATTAGAGAATTACTCCAAGTAGGAGTGAAAACTTCTAGCATTCCAGAAGTTCGATGGCATTGAGAAGGTGAATCACAATAACTAACTCAACGCAAGGAGTGCAAATACTTCAAGTGCTTCAGAAGTGTGAGTAAAGAGCAGGTAAAGGCTAGTAACCAGCTCGATGCATGGAGTACAATCTCGAGGAGACGGACGAAAACAAGTACCTTTGCCTTCTTAACTCTTAAGAGAATGGGCGAAATCGAGTACCCCAATTCTCTTATCTATCCAACAGATGAGCTCTACATAGGTTCAAAGATCCTTCGAAGATAATGGAAGACAATAGTTGTCAAATCCTCACCAACGGTGATCAGTGCTACTAAGAGTAGATTGTCCGCTTCATTTTCCAACGAAATGCCAATCGAAAGTGGAAGTGATGCAAACCTACTTGGAAGTGACAACTAAGTGAAAGAAGAGTCAATGTGTAAATTTTTTAGAGGAAGGACTCAAAACTTCAGAAGTTTGCGAGACGATGCTCGTTAAAGCTTCAACTAGCATCCACCCAGTTCAAGCAGCACGAGGCATTTGAGAGACTGGTGCATAATAAGGATGGTCATTTCCTTCATCTAGAGGATCCGTAGGAACCAATAGGGATCAACACAACTCAGCCAACCCCACACTAGAGTCAGAGTCATTGGCAAGTTGAAGCAACATGGCGGATCAAAGGTTTGACTACTCAAAAACAATAGCTAAGAGCAGTTGAGAGCTAGGAGGTGCATAGTAGCTGGAGCAGAAGATTGAAGACTCAACAAAGGTAAGGAGTTATAGTGTCGGCAAAGGCTTCGACGAGGACGTCGAAGGAATAAGTGGGGGAGAATGTCACGGACAAACTTCTAAACATGATGTTTGATATAATGCTTATGCATGTCCATGTCTTTTGGTATGTTTATGCTTTGCACAACATGTAGAGGGACAGTTGAAGGCTTAATAGGCCCATTTTAGTTGGGTTTGGTGGCTGCTTTAGGCTTGTAAATAAAGGTTGTGTCATATGGACACTTGTGAGAGATTTTTGGCCTATAGTAGACTATTTTGACCCTTTGTTATGCAACTGCTCAGAGCTTGTAAAGTTTGTTTGTAATTTGCATTGTCTACGAAGTATTTTCGAAGATGTTTGCTTGTGGATCCCGAGTGAGGCATTTTCTCTATCCTGTTTTCTCTTTTGTAGGTCCAAAGGGATAATGGGAGGCTTCGGGGAGGTTGACCTTGCGGACGGACACGCAAGGGTGCCACACGACTTAGGCAAAACCAGCTAAGTCCGTGATAGTTCATCGGAAGTTCTATCGGAATTGACCCAGAAGTCCCAGAGCTTGCCAAAGAAGCTCATCAGAACTCACTAAGAAGATCATCGTGATGTCTAGGAGCTTGCTAGGAGTCCGCTAGATCATTGCCGAGAGATCGTCGGAAGTTCGCCGGAAGATCGCCGGAAGCTCACCGGAAGAAACCTAGACTTACAAACTTTATTTAGCTTAGTAAATGTCTTAAAATTTATAGTTAGCACATAATATGGATTACAATTGGGCCAACCCAATTAGGGGATAGTTGGGCCAAGTTTGGGTTGTGTTGGGCCAAGAGAAAGGCACAAACAATTATCGAACAGGCAAAATCGTCATGACACAATCTTCGAGACTATGTCAGGCGATGGTACTACCAGTATGGGTGATGGTACTGCCCAGACTCAGTCTTCGAGATTGTCTAGGTGGTGGTACTGCCCGGTGCAGGTGGTGGTATTGCCCGTACCCTAAAATTTTGGGGGTTTAAATTTTGGGCTCCAAATTTGAATCCATTTGGGGCTTATAAATACCCCAACTATTACTGTATGGAGAAGGAAGAAATATTTAGTAAAACCCTATGATTCTAAAGTTGTAAACCTTAGAAAGTTGAGTTCCCTCCCAAAGTTTAGAGACCATTCCAAGGGAGAGTGTGAGGGAAGCTTTGTAAAAACAGGTTGTAAAAGGTTGTCTTCTAAACTTGTGAAAAGGAGAAGAGGGCTGAAAAGGATAGTTGGTCTTCACCTATTGAAAGAAAACCAATAGTTGATGCTGGTGGCCTTGACGAAAGAGGAATCGACGAAGTGGATATAGGTCACGACGACCGAACCACTATAAAAATCTGGTTTGCATTTCTCTTGTGCAATTTATTTTACTGCAAACCACTTTAATTGCTTTACATCCACTACGCTCTTCCATATGCTTTCAAAGTTAATACCTTTATGAAATGGTTTTTTTTCGAAAATGAATTTAATTGCAACGAAGTTTTGAACCGACGTAATTTTAATTGCTATACTAATACACCCCCCCCCTCTTATTGTCGATTCTTTTCCTAACAATTTGTATCAGAGCCTCGTTATTTCTCATTTGGTTTAACCCTTCAAGAGAAATGGCTCTTTTCGGCTTTCAACAGGGACTTTCTCTCATTCATCCTCCCTTGTTCAATGGGACAGACTACATATATTGGAAAACTCGAATGAGAGTTTTCTTACTTTCTTTGGATTTAAATTTATGGAGTATTATGGAAAACGGTTTTCGAAGGTCTTCGCTTCCAATGAACCATTGGAATGATTTGGAGAAGAGGACTTTTCTTTAAATGCTAGAGCTATGAATGCTCTAATTTGTGCCTTAGATAAAACCAAATTTAATCAGGTTTCTACTTGTTAAATGACTTTTGACATTTGGCATACTCTTGAAATCATACATGAAGGCACTAGTAAAGTTAAAAATTCAAAAATCAACTTCTTAATGCATGATTTTAAACTTTTTCATATGAAACCAAGTGAAACCATTGAAGATATGTACACCCGTTTTACGGATGTCGTCAATGGTTTAAAAGCACTTGGTAAAAGTTTTTCGGACTTTGAACTTGTAAAAAAAAAATTATATTATCTTAATAAGAACTGGGATTCGAAAGTAACTACAATACAAGAGGCAAAAGATCTTAATAATTTTTCACTTGAAGAACTTTTTGGTTCATTAATGACATACGAAATAGTGCACAATGCACAAAACGAACTTGAGAACATCCTTCCAAAGAACATGAAGGATTTCAGACTTAGAACAATTGAAGATCGCTCAAGCAAAAGCTCAAGTGATGGTGAACTTGAACTCCTCACTATGAAATTTAAAAAGTTTATGAAACAAAAATTGAAGAATAAAAATAAACTTAAAAAGAACGCAACTACTTGCTATGAATGCAAGAAGAAGGAAGCAATCTTGGACGAAACAAGCTCATCCGAAGATGAAGGACAATCTAACAAAGGCGAGGTGACAAACTACGCCTTAACGATTTTCGATAATGAGATAAAATACTCAAACAAAACCCCCTTAGTTTATCTCAAAATAACATGATGCTTTGCATGAGTTATTTTTAATTTAGTTTAGAAAAATTATTTTTCTTGAAAATTACATGTTTAATAAAGTAATGAATAATGCTAAAAATAAAAATTTTAGGAATCATGCCTATCCTTCTAGTAATGATCATGAAAATTACATGTTTTATGAATCAAATATTAGATTTAAATCTAATAATAATTCTATGTATGTTTTTTCAAGAAGAAATAATGGGTATCTTGATGATTTTCGATTTTGATTGAAACCATGCTTGATGTCTTAATGAAAATATTAAGAGGTTTGATATCATGCTTAATGTGAATCTATGCATGATGATTGATTTTTGGATAATTTATGGTTTATTGTTCTTGATAGTTTTTATGACGAAATTTATTTTTCGATCCTAAACGATTGATGCATGTTCTTATTTGGCATAAAAGGACAAAGGCATACTTGTATGAAACTAACAACCAAAAATGAAACATCTCTATCTTTTCGAGTTTTGAATAAGAGATTGAAATATATATTTATATTATTTTGAATCTCTTGAAATATGAAAGTGATTTTGATGATTTGATGATTTAAATTTGAATAATTTTTTTTATCCAAATCATGATCTCGATTCCTTGATATTTACAAATTAAGATTTATTATGAATCAAGATTTTTTTTTAATTATTCTCCTACGATTCTACTTGGTATTTTCTTAAGAGGAGATTTTCTAAATGAATCCCAATTTTTCAGAATTATAATTTTTATGATTCATAATGAATTGAGAGATATTATACATGAATCGAGATCGTTTATGTGTTCTCTCATGACATCTTTTTGTTATAAGAATATCTTCATCTATATCATGATCATGAATTCTTAATATTGATACTTGAATTTTTTCTATGAATCAAGATCTTATTTTTGAACTCCCATGTTTCTTTTTGTTATTTACTAAAAATAAGATTTGTTAAAGTGAATCATATCTATTGACATGCATGAATTGAGATCTTGTTCTCCTACTATTCTTTTTGCTATTCACCAAAAAGAAGACTTATTCTAATAAACCATGATATGCTACTTAACATCTTTTAAGGTTTATGACTTGAATTTTATTATGTAAAATTCCTTGTATTCATGAAGTATATCTTATCACCAAGTTCTTCTTGATATTCTTCATGTGATGATATGAATGCATGCAATACTATGATTTTGACATTCATGACTTGATTTTTTGATGATTGAAATAATGACTAGAATATTGATGTAATTATGAAAAGAATTACAATATTGTATTCTTCCCTTCTGTTTGACAATGACATAGGGGGAGCAAATTTTGCTAGCTTGCATACTTCAAGAAGAAGCAAAAGCTTGCTCATCTAAAAAAGATGCAAAAATCTTGCCAACTTTCATATGTGTAAATTTGCTAGCTCACAAATTACAAGGAGAAAAACTTGCTTGCTTGCTAGCACATCTAAAGAGAAACCAAATTTACAAACATACATATCATAAAAAGATGCAAAACTTGTTAGCTTGCTTCATGTAAAACATTGTATCTTGCTAGCTTGTTATCTTGCATTATTTTTTAAAAAAACTTGCTAGCCTTCATACTTCAAAGAGAAGTAACACTTGTCAAATAACATCACCAAAAAATTGATAGATTGCCTATCTTAAGAAACGAAAATGCAAACTTGCATAATTTGCAATCTTGCACATCATTAAAGTTAATGATGATTTGGTGATTATGCATGTTGTAAAGTGATGCTAAATTTGCTAGCTTGCATGATGATAAAACTGAAGATTATGATTATAATGCAATGATTTAAACTTCTATGTCCAAATACTTGATAGTTGTAACTTCTCCTTTTTGTTGATGACAAAAGGGAGAAGTATGATCATGTTATGCATTATGACATGTTGCAAATATTTATAATGAAATTTGCAATGACTTGAATTCAGCTTGAATTCAAGGTTCTGTTAATATGGCATATTGATAGGGGGAGTTAAGGTTAACTCCGTCATCAATTGGTTGTCATCATAAAAAAGGGGGAGATTATTAAATCTCAAATTTTGATGATGAAACCAATTGATAAGTGTTTATGAATTGATCTACGTTTTGAGTGATGTAGGATGCTTCGATCAGGATCAGACAATTAAAGCAGAAAGAATCGTGTTGGGCCAGTGGAACATGTTAGAAAAATGGACGTCTAGCCGGAGGATCGGATGACGTATCGACAGAAGGCTTTGGGCTATGGATTCAGGCATCGGGCTAAGAAGGGCAAAAATTACACCAAGGATATCGGAGTTGCGGAGGTCAACTGGCCGATTAGGCAATAGGCCGTAAGAGAGAACGATGCATCGAAGAATCGGATGAAGCGTCGAAGAATCAAATGAAGTATCGATAGACCAATGACATGCCAGACAACATGATTCATGCTTAGTAATAATTGTCTAGATTGAAGTGTATCTTTATATAAGTAGGATTAATTACGATAGCAAGGCATAAAGCAAAATAAAGTCCCGGAGTCAAGAATGTGATTTCATTGGGAGTTCGAGAGTTCATCGGAAGTTCGGACGTTCGTCGAAAGTTCTATCAGAATTAAACAAGAAGTCCCAAAGCTTGCCAAAGAAGCTCATCGAAACTCACTAAGAAGATCATCAGGAAGTCTAGGAGCTTACTGGGAGTCCGCTGGAACATTACCGAGAGATCGTCAGAAGTTCGCCGGAAGCTCATCGGAAGAAACCTAGACATACGGACTTTGTTTAGCTTAGTAAGTGTCTTAAAATTTATAGTTAGCATATAATAGTGATTAGAATTGGGTCAACTCAATTAGGAGATAGTTGGGCCAAGTTTGGGCTGTGTAGGTCCAAGAGAAAGGCCCAAACAGTGACCAAACAAGTGAAACCGTCATGACACAATCTCCAAGACTATGTCAGGTGGTGGTACCACTAGTCTAAGCGATGGTAGAACCCAAACTCAGTCTCTAAGACTGTCTAGGTGGTGGTACCGCCTAGTTCAGGCGGTGGTATGGCCCGTACCTTGAAATTTGGAGGGTTTGAATTTTAAGCTCCAAATTTGAATCCATTTTGGGCCTTTAAATACCCCAGCTATTCCTGCATAGAGAAGGAAGAAATATTGAGCAAAACTCTATGATTCTAAAGTTGTAAACTTTAGAAAATTGAGTTCCCTCCTCCCAAAGTTTAGAGACCACTCCAAGGGAGAGTGTGATAGAAGCTTTGTAAAAAGGGGTTGTAAAAGGTTATCTCCTAAACCTGTGAAAAGGAGAAGAGGGGTGTAAAAGGGTAGTTAGTCTTTGCCTATTGAAAGAAAACCGGTAGTGGTTGCCGGTGGCCTCGACGGAAGAGGAATCGACGAAGTGGATATAGGTCACGACGACCGAACCACTATAAAAATCTGGTTTATATTTCTCTTGTGCAATTTTCTTTACTATAAACCACTTTACTTGCTTACATCCACTATGCTCTTCTGTATGCTTTTAAAGTTAATATATTTATGAAATGTTTTTTGGTCGGAAATGGATTTAATTGCATTGAAATTTTGAACCGACGTAATTTTTACCGCTGTACTAATTCACCCCCTCCCCCTTCTTATTGCCGACTCTTTTCCTAACATATCAGAGGGCTGTCCCTCCTTCTCTGGAGGCCTCTCTGAACTCTCTTCTATCTGAAATTTGGTTGGACTCAGTGGTTGTCCAATTCTGAATTCTACAAACAAAGCGCGCAATTTGTCCTCCAAGAGCGATTCAAGTCGCGATTCAATCTGAGATTCCCATATTTCAAATTTGGTATCAATTGGATCTTGAGAATCTATAGCATATGCCTGTAGATCAAAGATATCCCTATCTTTTTTCTATTGATGGGTTAATGGCATGGGGTGGTGGCAAGTTTAGAAAAATTGAGGATCACGGAAAGGTACTACAGTAGATTTTTACATCTAAAGTGTAGCAGCTTGGACGTAAAAGGTTAGTAGTTCATATTTAGAATTTTTTAGTGAAACTAAAGGGAAATCTGTTCTTAGGAAGTGTCAAAGTTATCATAAAAATTTCGTAGTGATTTGGACAAAAAAAATGCAATAGCAAGATCAAACAAACTATACTATGCGGTTGGAATTCAGTAGTGCATCTAGCAGCTTGGACGTGAAAGATCAGTGGTTTATATTAGGAATTTTTTTATGAAAATAAAGGGAAATATGCTGTTAGGATGTTTTAAAGCCATCATAAATATTTCATAAAGATTTGGACAGAAAAAATATAGTACCAAGATCAAACAAACTATGCTCTGTGGTTGGAATTCTGTAGTGCATCTTTCGTCGAAGAGATAAAAACTTTATGACGAAAATTTTATGCAGCAATATAGGAATGATTTTTTTGGATTTTTGAATAAGGATAACTAAATTTTAGTAGAAGTGCAGTAGGAAACTAGAACCTATTGCAATTCACCAGGAGATCAAAGGATGATCCGCGACGATAGAGATGATGATGAAATTCGACGACAATCTTTTAAGCAATTGTGAGAATTGCTTTGGGCAGCTATGGAGGGCTGATGGATGGCTGGATTTTTTAATAAGGATAACTAAATTGTAGTAGCAGTAAGGTAGGAAACCAAAACCTATTGCAATTCACGGGGAGATAAAAGGATGATCCATGGTGGTGGAGATGATGGCGGAATTCGATGACGATCTTTTAAGAAATTGTGGGAATTGTTTGGATGGTTGTGGAGGGATGATGGATTGCTGTGGAAGGGCAGTGAGATGCCAAGAATGTTGCTCTGATACCAAGTGATAGAACCCTAGTGGATTCTTAGCTTGGGGTTGATATTTTTAGGGGATCGACCTCCTTGGAACTCTATAGGGGTTCCTTCCTCCATGTTTCTTCTCAAAGGCTGCTAAGAAGATTCATCTATTTCTTGTCAAACGAGGACAAATACATGACTATTTATAGGGCTTCTAAACCCCAACTCCTAATAGGACTCTTACTCAAGACTCCTACTTCTAACCAACTCCTAATAAGACTCATACTCTAAGAAGCAACCTCCCAACTAACCCTAACCCTAGCCGGTCTATTCACCCCTTTAATAGGGGTTGGCTAGGTAGGTTTTACATGAATGCCCCTTTCAATAAAATTCAATTAGGACTCTCCTAGCTAGAGTCCTAACACTCATCCTCGCTTGCCTCTTCCTCGGGCGTAGACATCATTGTATCAAGGGCGTACATGATTTTCTCCGCCATGAGAACAATTCTCAAGTTACAGAGCCAATCCGTATAATTTGGACCAGTGAGGTAGTCGACATCAAGTATGCCACGTACGAGATTTGATAACAACATTTTTTGAAAATAAAAATGCAGCATAAATAAATACCATGCAGATTTTGCAAAAATAAACAATCAAGATATGGACTTCTATCTGAATATGCTCCAACTATTTTACTGGTGAGTCACACGATACCCTGAGAACGTAAAACGGAAGTCTTCGGTAGACTTCTAGTTGTTGAATCTCAGATTTTGATGATGAAACCAATCAATATGTGTTTATGATTTAATCTGTGTTTTGACTGACGTAGGATGCTTCGATCAGGATGAGATAATTAAAGCAGGAAGAATCAAGTTGGGCCGGAGGAACATGTCAGACGATTGGACGTCAGGCCGGTGGATCGGTCGACGTATCGACAGAAGGCTTCGGGCCGTGGATTTGGGCATCGGGCCAAGAAGAGCAGAGATTGTGCCAAGGATATCGAAGTTGCGGAGTCAACTGGTCGATTAGGCAATAGGCCGCAAGAGAGGATGATGCGCCGAAGAATCGGACGAAGCGTCGAGGGACCAAAGACATGCCGGACAACTTGATTAGAGGCTTAGGATTAATTGTCTAGAGCGAAGTGTGTTTTACATGTGCAGGATTAACTATGATAGTAAGACATAAAGCAAATTGAAGTCCTAGAGTCAAGGACGCGACATCGTTGGGAGTTCGAGAGTTCGTCGGAAGTCTGGACGTTTGTCGGAGGTTCTGGCGGAACCAGCCGAGAAATCATGGAGCTTGCCAAGAAGCTCGTCGGAACTCGCCAAGCGGATCATCACAAGTCCAGGAGCTTGCCAGGAGTCCGCCAGAACATTACCGAGAGTTTGTCGGAGGTTCGCCGGAAGATCGTTGGAAGCTCGCCAAAAGAATAGACTTACGGACTTAGTTTAGCTTAGAATATGTCTTAGGAATCGTAGTTAGCACGTAATTAGGCTTGGATTGGGCCAACCCAATTACGGGCCAGCTAGGCCCATGTAAGAACTATGTTGGGCCCAATAAGAAGCCCAAGCAGTGCCCCAAGAAGACTCACCGTCGTGGCACAGTCTTCGAGATTGTGTCTAGCGGTGGTACCGCTAGTCTGGGCGGTTGTACCACCCCTGGCAGGGTGCTAGGTGGTAGTACCGCTAGTCTAGGTGGTGGTACCACCCAGCACTATGCCCCAGGCGGTGGTATCGCTAGACCTGGGCGGTGGTGCCGCCCAAGACAATGTCAGTCAAACTGACACTAGGCGGTGGTACCGCCCGTGCCCGGGGAACCCGAGATGAGATGTTTTTAGGCTCCAAGTTTGAATCAACTTGAAGCCTATAAATACCCCTCTCATCCCTGGTTAAAGAATACAAGAACAGAGAGTCTAAAAGTAAAGAAACGCTGCTGCAATCTCTTTAGAATTCCCTCCTCTACTCTAAGTGTTAGATTTCTGTAAGAGAGGAGTGTGAGTGCTTGTAAGGGTTATCTCCTAAATCCGGTAAAAGGAGAAGAGGGATGTAAAAGGTGATTGGCCTTCGCCTATTGAAGGAAGGCCTCTAGTGGACGCCGGTGACCTCGTCGGAGGAGGAAGCCGAAAGTTGATGTATGTCACGTTGACTGAACCACTCTAAAATCTAGTTTGCATTTCCTTTGTGCTATTTATCTTAACTGCAAACTGCCTTCCTTACTTTACATCAAATACATTTTCATACACTTCCAAAGTTAAGATCTTTACGAAAAGGTTTTCTTCGAAAACGGTTTTTATCGAACGAAATTTTAATAAAGACGTAATCTTTCCGCTGCACTAATTCACCCCCCCCATCTTAGTGCTCTTGATCCTAACAATTGGTATCAGAGCCTCGTTTTTCAAATTTGGTTTAACACCCAAATTGAATTGGCTCTTTTCGGCAACCAAAAGGGTCACTCTCTTATTCATCCTCCCTTTTTCAATGGGACGAACTACACTTATTGGAAAACTCGAATGAGAGTTTTCTTGCTTTCGTTGGATTTGAATTTATGGCACATTGTCGAATCCAGTTTTAAAAGGTCTTCTCTTCCAACGAAAGATTAGAATGATTTGGAGAAGAAGACATTTTCTTTAAATGCTAGAGCTATGAATGCTCTATTTTGCGCCTTAGACAAAATCGAGTTTAATTGGGTTTCTACTTGCGAATCGGCTTTCGACATATGGCACACTCTTGAAATCACACACGAAGGCACAAGTAGTGTAAAAGATTCTAAAATAAATTTTTTGATATACGATTTTGAGATGTTTCGTATCAAACCAAGAGAGACTATTGGAGACATGTACACCCGTTTTACGGATGTCGTCAATAGTCTAAAAGGACTTGGTAAAACCTTTTCAAACTTTGAACTTGTTAGTAAAGTTTTGTGCTCACTCTCTAAAACATGGGATTCAAAAGTAATCGCTATTCAAGAATCAAAAAATTTAAATACCTTTTTGATCGAAGAACTTATCGGGTCTTTCATGACCTATGAAATGATGTGCAATGCTCGTGATGAACAAAACCACCTTCCAAAGAACAGGAAGGATTTGGGACATAGAACATTTGAAGACCACTCGAGCATAAGCTCAAGTGATGGTGAACAAGAACTACTCACTAAGAAATTTAAAAAATTAATGAAACAAAAATTTAAGAATAAAAAGAATGGAACTACTTGCTTTAAACGCAAGAAGAAGAACACAAAGTGGGATGAATCGAGCTCCTCCGAAGATGAGGAGAAAATCAAGAAAGGCGCGGTGGCAAACTACGCCTTAACGACATTCAACGATGAGGTAATCAAAATGCCTTTAATTTATTTCGAATTTACATGATATTTTTCATGATGCATTTTCCTTTTTTATTTAGTTTAGAATTAATTTTCTTGAAAATTACATATTTAAAAATAAAAATACAAAAATTATGATCATGCTAGTAATTTTGAAAATGATAATGAAAATTGCATGTTTAATGAAAATACAAAAATAAAATTGGATCATGCTTACCTTTCTAATGATTTTAAAAATAATCATGACAATTGCATGTCTTATGAAAATATAACAAAATGTAAGATTTAAATGTAATGATAATCCTATGTATGTTTTTGAAAAATTTATTCTTGATGATTTCCAATTTTGATTGAAAAATGATTAAAAAAGCATTATGAAATCATGCTATATGTGGTTAAGAAGTAATAATGTGTATCATTGTTATTTCTGGATTTTGATTAAATGAAATCATGTTTGATTTGATGTAATGCATACTGATGTAATGAAAATATTAAATGTTTTGATACCATGATTGACTATTTTATGCATGAGATTTTAAAAGTTATACATGATGATTTGGTCTTGATGGTTTTTATGACAAAATTCATTTTTCGATCCTAAACGTTGATGCATATTTTTATTTAGCATAAAAGAAAAGAACATGCATGCATGAAATAAATCATATAAATTAAAACAACTAAAAAGTGGAAATGTTTCTTCTTAAAAAATTTATTTTTCTGACTTTATGGATTTTTTAAAAAGGGAAATTACTGAATCTATTTGTATTGCTTTTGTGAATCTCTTGAAAATGATATTGATTTGATGATTTAAATGAGCTTTATCTTGATTTTTTGAAATTTGTAAATTGAGATTTCTTATGCTTAAGTCAAGATTTTATATGCATGAATTAATATCTTGTTCTCTTACAAGATTGAATGAATTCTATCTTTTTCATGATCTCCTAAGAATTCTTTATATTATTTATTTAAGAGGAAATTGTTTATGTGTTCTCTCGTAACATCTTTTAAGGTTTATGAATTGAATTTTGTTATGTAAAATTCTTTGAATGTATGAAATACATCTCATCACCAAGTTCTTTTTGATATTCTTCATGTGATGATATGAATGTTTGAAACACTCATGATATTATTTTGATGCATACAATGATAAAATATTCATGATGAAAAATTGTTTTGATATTCACATCTTGATTTTTTCATCTTTGTTACCTTACCTTTGTCATAATTTGAATATATGAAATAAAGGGTCTTCCCTTCTTTTTGACAATGACAAAGGGGAAGCAAAACGTGCTAGAAAGCAAATTTGCTAGCTTGCACAATTCGGAATGAGGCTATCTTATAAAACTCAAGAGAAGCAATGTTTGCCAAGTTACACATTTCAAAAAGTGACAAAATAGTCCATCTTGCATGTCTCAAAAGATGTAAAATTTTGTTAAATTTTTTGTGTAAAATTTGATAGCTTGCATACTATACATTTGCATACCAAAAGTGCTATCTTGCTTATCTCAAGATGTAAAAGATGCTAACTTGCACTTTGCAATGGAAGCAAAATTGCTAGCTCAAATATTACAAAGGAAGCAAAAAATTGCTAGCTTGCAACTTGCACATTTCAAGAAGCAAGAGTTGCTTTCTTGAATATCTCTAATTTGCTAGCTTGCATGATATAGAACTTGCTATCTTGAACACTACAAAGAAGTGTTATCTTGCCTATCTCAAGAAGCAAAAATGCTAAACTTACATATCTAGCAAAAGGTACTAACTTGCATAACTCTAAATTTTTGCCAGCTTGCATGATGATAAAAATGGATATTATATTTTTCATGCCATGTATTGAACTTAGATATCTCAACACCTAGAAAGTGGAACTTCTCCTTTTTGTTGATGACAAAGGGGGAGAAGTATATTGATGTCATGCATGATTTGATCATGACTTGTTACTTGGATTTTTGAATCCAAAAGTTTCTATCAATATGACATATTGATAGGGGGAGTTTGTTTAAACTCCGGGAGTTAAGGTTAACTCCGTCGTCGATTGGTTGTCATCATTAAAAAGGGGGAGATTGTTGTATCTCAGATTTTGATGATGAAACCAATCAATATGTGTTTATGTTTTAATCTGTATTTTGAGTGACGCAGGATGCTTCGATTAGGATGAGACAATTAAAGTAGGAAGAATCAAGTTGGGCGGAGGAACATGTTAGAAGATTGGACATCAGGCCGATGGATCGGTCAACATATCGACAGAAGGCTTCAGGCCGTGGATTCGGACATCGGGCCAAGAGGAGCGAAGATTGTGCTAAGGATATTGGAGTTGCGGAGTCAACTGATTGATTGGGTAATAGGCCGCAAGAGAGGACGATGTGTTGAAGAATCTGACGAAGTATCGAGGGACTAATGACATGCCGGACAACTTGATTAGATGCTTAGGATTAATTGTCTAGATCAAAGTTTGTTTTACATGTGCAGGATTAACTACGATAGCAAGACATGAAGCAAACTAAAGTCCTAGAGTCAAGGACGCGACATCGTTGGGAGTTCGAGAGTTCGTCGGAAGTCTGGACGTTCGTCGGAGGTTCTGGCGGAATTAGCCGAGAACTCGCGGAGCTTGCCAAGAAGCTCATCGAAACTTGCCAAGTGGATCGTTGAAAGTCCAGGAGCTTGCCGGGAGTCCGCTAGAACATTGCCAAGAGTTTGTCGGAGGTTCGCTGGACGATCGCCGGAAGCTCGCCGAAAGAATAGACTTACGAACTTAGTTTAGCTTAGAATATGTCTTAAGAATCGTAGTTAGCACGTAATTGGGCTTGGATTGGGCCAACCCAATTATGGGCCAGCTAGGCCCATGTAAGAACTATGTTGGGCCCAATAAGAAGCCCAAACAATGCCCCAAGAAGACTCATCGTCGTGGCACAGTCTCGAGACTGTGTCAGGCGGTGGTACCGCCCAACACTGTGCCCCAGGCGATAGTACCGCCAGACTTGGGCAGTGGTACCGCCCAAGATAGTGTCAATCAAACTGACATTGTGTCACAGACAAACTTCTAAATAGGATGTTTGATGTAATGCTTATGTATGTCCGTGTCTTTTGGTATGTTCATGCTTTGTACAGCATGTAGAGGGACGACCGAAGGCTTAATAGTCCCATTTTAGTTAGGTTGGTGGCTGCTTTAGGCTTGTAAATAAAGGTTGTGTCATGGGGACATGTGTGAGAGATTCTTGGTCTATAGTGGACCATTTTACCCTTTGTTGTGCAACTATTTAGAGCTTGTAAAGTCTATTTGTAATTTGCATTGTCTATGAAGTGTTTTCGGAGATGTTTGCTTGTGGATCCCGAGTGAGGCATTCTCTCTAACCCGTTCTCTCTTTTGTTGGTCCTAAGGGACAATGGGAGGCTTTGGGGAGGCTGACCTTCGCGGACGAACACGCAAGAGTGCCGCACGACTTAGGCAAAACTAGCTAAGTCCGTGACAACTGGGCGGTGGTACCGCCTAGCGTAGGCGGTGGTACCGCTCGTGCCCGGGGAACCCGGGATGAGATGTTTTTAGGCTCCAAGTTTGAATCAACTTGAAGCCTATAAATACCCCTTGCATCCCTGGTTAAAGAATACAAGCACAGAGAGTCTAAAAGCAAAGAAACGCTGCTGCAATCTCGTTAGAATTCCCTCCTCTACTTTAAGTGTTAGATTTCTGTAAGAGAGGAGTGTGAGTGCTTGTAATGGTTATCTCCTAAACCCGGTAAAAGGAGAAGAGGGGTGTAAAAGGTGATTGGCCTTCGCCTATTGAAGAAAAGTCTCTAGTGGACACCGGTGACCTCGTCGGAGGAGGAAGCTGAAAGTGGATGTAGGTCACGTTGACCGAACCACTCCAAAATCTGGTTTGCATTTTTTTTGTGCTATTTATCTTAACTACAAACAAGATTCCTTGCTTTACATCAAATACGTTTCCATACGCTTGCAAAGTTAAGATCTTTATGAAAAGGTTTTCATCGAAAATAGTTTTTATCAAATGAAGTTCTAATAAAGACGTAATCTTTCCGCTGCACTAATTCACCCCCCCCCCATCTTAGTGCTCTTGATCCTAACACTAGTGGGGATCGGGATCCAATCATTGATATAGTGTAACCTCGAGAGACTCGACCAATCACACTAAGCCCAAAAGGTAGGCAACTCTTGTCGATCATAACTCCTTATGATTCTCATTCTGTTCGGCCTCCGAACTACCATGGTCTCAAGGGACTCGACCAACTATGATGTTCGATAAAGTCAATACCATTGTTACAAGATGAGTCTGATTCGATGATATATCCTTGAGGGACTCGACCAAGTATACCAAGTCCTCAAGTCACCGGTGAGTCGTAAGCAAGAAAGTGAATCGCGATATAGGTAAGCCTTTAGGGACTCGACCAACTCAACCTACATCGAGAATCGGTCCCTACCTATAATGATGAAAGGCCGCGTGAGTCAATCTAATTGCCTCGCGTTTACCGACTTAATATTATCGAGAGAGGGGATTTTGATTTGGTCTCCTAATGTAATATGTCACACACATACATATTTAATATATATCTACATCAGATGCAAATATATATACATATCGAGTAGGTGTATAAGCAATCACACATCACCTGAGCAATCACACTAGATGATCATGGACCACAGCCTAATGTGATCAGGCTCGAGCTAGTGAGTCTATCACTTACATCAAGATCTATGTGTGCAGTAGTGCATCTCCATGCCCTGTGATCGTCCATCTCGTCGTCATCGGTTCCGTCGGCATCTCGATGCATCACGATCATTTGTCTCGTGGGTCCCTCTATCACTTCCATGCTCCCGTTACGCCTCCTCGTGTGATTACAACTAAATCATAGGCACGTAGGCCCAATAATAAACAAAAAATAAAATCGAGGCTTGCAGGCTCCAATAATAATAATCACAAGTATATACACATCACACGGTCCATGATTATCCATCCACATATCGTACACTACATGTAAATATTATTTTGTAGGACTACTAGATAATAATAAAATAATATTCAATTAAACCTTCTAATTAATTAATATTTTCTGAAATCGGGGACATGCAGGAAATTTTCTTAATTATGAGGCATATTTTCATAATTTGGACAATGGATAGAATTTAGAATTTCTGTAATTTCGAGGGGCAAAACTATCTTTTGCCCAAAAATCCCTAATGCCCTTCTCCCTCTCCCCTACTACTAAGCAGCCGCCACCCTATCGGCGATGGCCTGTGTAGTGGGGGGCATGGGGTGTCAGCCCTACCCACGGGGCAACGTCCGAAGGTGTCGTTGCCCCGCGGTGCCGTACTATTAGAACCCTCACAGATTCTAAACTTGGGATTGATCTCTTTAGGGGATCGGCCTCCTTGGAACTCTATAGGGGTTCCTCCCTCCAAGTTGCTGCTCAAAGGCTACAGAAAAGATTTATCTATTACTTTTGAAAAGAGGATGAATACATAGCTATTTATAGGTTTCTAAACCCTAACTCCTAATAGGACTCCTACTCAAGACTCCTACTCAATTAAGACTCCTACTCAAGACTCCTAATAGGACTCTTACTCAAGACTCCTATTCCTTTACAACTCCTAATTCTTTTCTAAGAAATAACATCCAGACCCTAGCTGGTGGCTCTTCACATCTTTAATAGGGGTCGGTTTAGGTAGGTTTTACATGAATGCCCCTCTAAATTAGGACTCTCCTAGCTAGAGTCCTAACAGACCCGCCCTCTCCAAATCAGCCTTATCCTTGAGGTTGACAATCCATGAATTCTGGGAATTTGATCTTCAAGTCTTCATAGTTCTCTCAAGTGGCACCTTCTGTAGGTAAGTTCGCCCATTGTATTAGCACTTTAGTAGTAGGTCGTCATCGTCAAGTCACGATCTGTCGATTAATAATGGCACTCGACTAGGTATGGAGTTCTCCTTGGGTAGTCATATTTGGTGGGTGGCTTTGGGCTGTCTCCAAGCACTTGTTTACCACTTTCGTCTGACCATCAATTTGCGGGTGATACGCCATACTCATTTTCAATTTAGTGCCCTTATAGCGTAATTCTTTTGTCTCCCAATTGTAATAAGCCATAGAGCTTGGTGCTTCCTCTAATTTTTTTTATGATCTTATTGGTCTCCGGATCTTTCTGTCATTCCCTCTTAATATCCTTAGGGAAGTTGCTAGTCAAAAGTGAAATGGCCAAAAATTCAGCATGCTTGGGTAAGCCATGAAAGCGCATTTGCAACAACATTCTCTTTCCTATTTTTATAAGTTATTTCATAATCATATTTAAGAAGCTTTGTTACCCATTTTTGCTGCTCGAGAGAAGATATCTTCTGTTTCAAGAAATATTTTAGGCTTTTATAGTTGATCTTGATTTGAAAGTATCGTCCGATCAAGTACGATCTCTATTTGGCCACCACATGCATAATCGTGAGTATCTCCTTATTATAAATAATCATCTTGAGATGGGAAGGAGATAATACCTTACTGATATAAGCAAGGGGGCAGCCATCTTGCATTAGTACAGTACCAATTCTGACTTCGGAGGCATTGGCTTCAATAACATAATTCTTATCGAAGTCGGGTAGCGCTTGTACGAGCGTTTTCATCATTGTAGCCTTAAGTTCATTGAAGGCGGTGGTGGCTTTGTTCGACTATTGTAAAACATCTTTTTATCAGCAAGGTAGTAAGGGGTGCACTGATCTTTTTCCATAGTTTTTCACGAACTTGCGGTAGTAGCTTATTAAACCGAGAAAGCCACATAGCAATTTTATGTTCCTTGGGGTCAACTAGTTCTGCATTGTTTCAATTTTGGAGGGGTCCACTGCCATAGCTTCCCCTAATATAATATACCTAAGATATTCCACCTTGTATTGAAGAAAGTAAAAATTCGTAGTGGTCGTTGTATGTTCAAAAGGTGATTTTCGGTATGTCTTCTTCGCACACTCATATTTGATGATACCTGGATCAAAAGTCTAGCTTTGTGAAGATTTGTGCTCCCTTTCATCTAACAATTAATCTACTATTGGAATAGAGTATTTGTCCTTGACAGTTATGTCATTGAGAGCTCGATAATCAATGCACAATCGCAATGTTTCATCCTTCTTTCATACGAAGAGCACCGGTGAAGAGCAGGGGCTACAACTTGGCCGAATAACTCCTATTTCAAGAATCTCTTTTACAATCCTTTCTATTTCATCCTTCTACATATATAGATGCTGATATGGCTGAGTATTTGCAAGAGGTTTGCCCAGAAGAATCGGTATACAATGATCATGCCAACGGGTAGGAGGTAGGTTGCATGGTTCATCAAATATATCTGAAAATTCAGCAAGCAAAGGAAATAGGTTTGGATCTTTAAATTATGTTAGCTCTCCCTTAGTTTGCTGCTCAAGTTGTACCAAAAAACCACTGCATATTAATGCAAAACCTTCTCCATTTGTTGTGTGTAAATCGTCATTACATCGCCCCCGCGTTTCCCGTTCAGTATCACCTGTTTCCCCTTACTGTAAAATTTCATAATTAGTTTCATAAAATTCTAGGAAACATCACCTAATATCAACAGCCATTCAATTTTGAGTATGACCTCATGATCATCAAAAGGGAGGAGGAAGAAATATGCAATTATCTCTTGGTCCTATAGTACCAATTTCACTTGCGGGCACCTACGATCACACTTCAAAATCCGTCCGTCGGTGACCTTAACATCAAACCTGCTACAATTCTCGATAGGTAAGGCCATCTAGAGAGTAGCCTTACCATTTAGGAAGTTATTAGTACTGCATGTGTCGATGAGAACAATTATTGGTTGTTGTTTGAGAAGGCCTCCAACTTTCATTGTTTGCGGGTTTGAGTTGCCGACTAGTGCATGTACTGTAACGTCGATTGATTGTGGCTCTTCTTCCACATCTTCTTCTTTATATTCAAGGCTCTCTTCTAAATGTTCAATGACCTCTACTTCTACTGGTTCAATCATTAGAAGTCTCCCTTTTCTACAACGATGCTCGCGGCTCCACGGCTCGTCATAGTGCCAACATAACCCCTTCGCAAATCACTCCCGAAGCTCTTCTCTTGTCAACCTTTTTGGTCCAGGGACTCGGTTGATAGTAGGGGGGGCTGAGGGCTTTAGTATTGCTAGTTGAGGAGTGACCCTAGTCCTCCGGGATTCGTGATTCAATCGCTCCTCTTGAAATCGTGCGAAAGAGATGGCTACCATAAGCGTGTATGGTTATCACGCTTTAACTTCTCCCCAGATCTTCAGCTTCAAGCCCTCAATGAAGATCCCTAATAGTTATTTTTCAGACCAATTATGAGTTTTATTAGAGAACCTTTCAAACCTGGTTTGGTACTCCTGAATGGTGGAGGTTTGTTAGATCTTTGATAGTTGTCCGTCAGTATTCTCATAATCGGTTGGTCCGAAGCGGATCAGCAGTCATTCTTTGAATTTTTACCATGAAAGGACTCCATGAGTGTGTTCAAACCAGTCAAACCACTCTATGGCATCTCCTTCAAGATGTATAACCATAATTTCCACTATAGATGCGTCTGCAGTTTTGTGGTACCGAAAATATCGCTCCGCGCGCGAGATCCAACCAATCTGGTCTCCTTCTTCCCATCTAGGGAAGTCCACCTTTATGTGTGGATAGTTGGGGTCGGTCATAGAGCCTCCCCTCCCTTGGAAGTCATCTCTTCAGACTTGGTGCAATTAGACAGAGCTCTCTCCTTGATGTAATTTCTTCGGGCTTGGTGGTCGGCCTAATCTGAGTTCGGTAAAGATCGTCCGAATCTTATCCTCCATTCACACCTCGAAGGCTTTGAATTTAGCATTGATTACCTCCTCAGGTTTCATAGTATATGCCTTCAAATCTATGATATTAAGATCTCTCTTTTGTTGTTGGGTTCAAAGGCATGTATAGGTTGAGATAAGTGATGGTCGAAAGGGTTGGTGGATTGGTGGATGTAGGCTACGGTTTAGGCTTGTTTTGTGGCTGTTTTGGATACAGTTTGAGGGTGTGGTTTAGTGGAGTTTCAGGGCTATGGATGAAAGTTTTAGATCTGAGATAGATGGCAGTAAAGGTTTGATAGAAATCAATGGAACTTGCTACAGGTATGTCTTGTCTTGTAAGAGCAGAATTATCATTGAAGAAACAGTGGTTTCTCGATGAAATTTCTACCAAAAACTTGAGAAATTTGATGAGGGAATTGACAACAAAATCTCAGTTTATATGATAGCAAGGATGTCTAATTTAATCAAGAAAATTTTGGCAGTATAACAACAAAGAAATTGGTGCAAGTTGCGATAGCAGAATTCTCGTCGAAAAATTTCAATGGTTTGCGATGAAAATTTACAACAACTCAAAATTGTTTTTAGAGATAAATTCCTCAATAGATCAATCTTAGATGGAAACTAAGAATAGATGATAATCTATGAAGTGTATAAGAAATTTCATTCAAAAAAGATTACAAATAGATGGGTTAAGGCAACAATATGCGGTTGAAATTTTCTGAAGCACAGATTTTCAAGTGTGGCAAATTGGACATAAAAGATCAGTGGTTTATATTGAGAATTTTTTGACGAAACTAAAAGAAAATCTACTGTTAGGAAGTGTTAAAGCTATTATAAAAATTTTATAGAGATTTGGACAGAAGAAACATAGTAGCAACATAAAAAAAGCTGTGCTATGTAGCTGAAATTTTACAGTGCAGATGTTCAAGTATAGTAGTTTAGACGTAAAAGATCAATGGTTTATATTGAGAATTTTTTGACAAAACCAAAGGGAAATCTGCTGTTAGGAAGTGTCAAAGCTATCATAAAAATTTCGTAGAAATTTGGATAGAAAAAATGCAGTAGCAAGATCAAACAAACTGTGCTAAGCGGTTGGAATTCTGCAATGTAACTTTCGTCGTAGAGATGAAAACTTTGCGACGAAAAGTTTATGCAGCAATATTAGAACTTTTTTTTTTTTAGATTTTTGAATAAGGATAACTAAATTACAGTAGCAGTAAGGTAGGAAACCAGAACCTATTGCAATTCACGGGGAGATCACAGGATGATCCGCGGTGGTAGAGTTGACGACGAAATTTGGCGATGATCTTTTAAGCAATTGTGGTAATTGCTTTGGGTGGCTGTGAAGGGCTGATGGATAGCTATGGAAGGACAGCAAGATGCGAAGAATGCTATTATGATACCAGGTTTTAGAACCCTTGCAGATTCTAAACTTGAGGTTGATCTCTTTAAGGGATCGGCCTCCTTGGAACTCTATAGGGGTTCCTCTCTCCAAGTTTCTACTCAAAGCCTGCAGAAAAGATTCATCTATTGTTTTTTAAAAGAGGATAAATATATGGCTATTTATAGGGTTTCTAAACCCTAACTCCTAATAGGACTCCTACTTAAGACTCCTACTTGATTAAGACTCCTAATCAATTAAGACTCATACTCAAGACTCCTATTCCTTTACAACTCCTAAATTTTCTACAAGAATTAATCTTCAAACCCTAGCCGACCTCTTCACCTCTTTAATAGAGGTCGGCTTAGGTAGGTTTTATATGAACACCCCTCTCAATTAGGACTCTCTGGCCCTCGTAGGCTATCGACCGCCTGTCACGCCCCTTAAATTTAATTCTTATTCAGGAGGTGTGAATCTAACTCAAAATTGATAATATTATAATTCAACAAACAATCCAGGATCCAATCACACATTTAAGGCCACTAAGAAAATGCTCAAGTCAAAATTCACTTATATAATTCATAATTCATAAAACTTGTGCAGTTTATAATCATACCATAGTATCACTTAATGATTCACAAAATCCAAAGCCAACTTAACTAAACCATAACCACATCATAAATCCAGAAGCGTGGTAATCTATACAATAATAGAAACAATATATACCACAAGTTTATATCATTACACAGCTTAAACTTAACATTCCCAAAATCCCGACATGAGTGGTACTTTGTAAATATTTACAAGATACATCGATCTAGATTTGTCATTGCTGTTTCATTACACATAAAAAAAACATTAACAACATCAACCTATCAAGTACGAAATATTTGCCTTAAAATCTTCTAGCTTTCCATTGCCTCAACCCAATTTATACATTTTAGCGAGCGATAAGCTATCCTGAAAATTTTATATAGTAACGAGGTGAGCATATAAAGCTCAGCAAGTGACTAACATATCCATAGCAAAGATGATAGTTTTCAAACAAATAAGGTATGAAAAATACAAAGCATAGATATAAGATGAAAACAGAGGCATAATTTGTTTAAATACAGAATTACAATGTCGTTTCATTCGAAGCATGTTTGATTCATATAATGGAGTAAGGGCTAATTGGAGCATATCATTGGCAGAAGGAGCATATCCATGGTATATGATATATTTCAAAGTATATCAAAGACGTAAGGAGTATTTCGGATATCAATAGCAGATGAAATGCTTCGGAATGTATCAATGGCATATGAAAATGTTTCGGAAGCATAAGAAGCATTTCAGAACATATCAAAGAATAAATACGAAACAAAAGCTCAAACGTCGCATTTAACATTACATACATTTCCTTCTTATCCAAAGCACACATAGAAGTATATAACCAAACCTTTGGATATCATATCAAATAGATAGAAGGTGAAGTGGAATCTCAAATATAATCTAGAGTATCGTGGGCTCTAAGCACATACCTTTTACCACTTTTAGGAAAGGTCCAGATAATCTCTTTACTATTTCTAGCAAAGGTCCAAATAATCTCTTTACCATTTCTGGCAAAAGTCCAAACAATCCCACAAATACTAGAGTACAAAAGGGCATTGTGAACAATAAGGTTGGTATATATCAGAAACACATGCGGAACAACGGAATGCATGTGCCTATACAAATCATTGTGATGCAAATATGATCTTTACATGATAGCTGCAGGTGTTTAAATAATTGAAGGATAAAAGTATACAAGAATTCAAGGCAATAATATAAAGCTCAACTAAAGTAAGGGTTTTTTCTGAAATCAAAGAAACAAGAGGAGGCAAAATCGACCAAAGCTCAATTCTGGCAGAATTTAAGAGGTAGATTATAAAAATTATTTGGATAACCAATTATGCTCCAATTTATACAAAATAGGTGTCATTCGAAAGATGGTTAATCTATTCTTAGATAAATCAAGTTTTGCTAGAATTGGAATTTACAATAGGGAGTTACAAATAATTTTGTAGTGAAAGGTCTAAAAACAATAGCTCTATTTTACTGAATCCAGAGGGTAAAAAAAAACATATGTTTTTAGTTAGCAGTTATATTCCAAAAATTCTAAATCAGACTAGTATAAAAAGATGTTTGAGTCTAGTTTTCAATAAATCATATTTTGCATGAATCTGAGTTCGTAGCAGGAAGTTATAAGCAGTAAAGCAACAAGAGGTAAAAAATTACAGTCTCAATTTTGTAGAATATGTAGGGTTAATTGAAATAGAAGTCTGAGTAGGCATTTAAACTCCGAATAATTCAATCTCAGTATCAAAATAAAGAGCATTAAGTCTACTCCCAAATGAATTAGACTTTGCCTAAATTAGAGTTTAGTGCTAAAAGTTAGGTCTAAAATAGTACATAGAAGTTAGATTACCGAAAAATTATAGATTCATGGCTTTGTATCAAAAATGAAAGAAAGGTTTGGTGCTAAGCTGAAATCATTTGAATTATGTAGAATTAAAATGAAAATAGAAATTAGGATTACTATGGGATGGGGTTAGAACACTTACCTTAGAAGAGTTTGACTCCCAAATGTGGGGAGTTGATGCAAAACCTCAAGCAAAGCTTCCTCTTCCTCTTCTTCTTCTTCTTCTTCTTCTTCTTCTTCTTCTTCTTCCCTTCTCTTCTCAAACTAATGTTGGTTGCAGAAACATAAGTTTTCTTTCTTTAATCTCTCATCTAATTACTCTAATTACTTAGGTTTGGCTAATACAAGGGTTGCAAGGTCTCATGCATGCTTGAAAGGGGCTAGGTGTCATCTTTAGAGCAAATATAAGTGGCACCAACCATAGGTTAGCTAGTGACATATGTCCACCATTTTTTTAACTTAAATCTGAATATTTCATAAATCATGTCAAATTTTTAATATTCACACTTAGGTCCCTAGCCGTAAACTTTTAATATAATATTATTTAATATAAAAAATTATTAAATAATCTTCATATTTACAAACATGCATTTACTAAATTTTTAAAAATGGGGGATGTTACATTCTCCCCTCCTTAAAAGAAAATTTTAGTCCTCTAAATTTTTCATACCTCATTAGACAAAAAGATGAGGATAAGCTTTCTTCTCTAGAATGATATCTCCAGATCACTTTAACAAGAGGGATTACTTGATTCCTCATGACCTTTTCTTTCTTATCAACAATCTGAGTGGGCTCTTCTACATAAGACAAGTCTTTATCAATCACCATTGGCTCATACTTAATAATATGAGAGGGATCAGGTATATACTTTCTAATCATTGAAACATGAAATATATCATGGATATGGCACAACGATGGTGGCAAGACAATCCTGTAAGCGACTGAACCAACCCTCTCAAGAATCTCAAAAGGTCCAATAAATCTTGGGCTTAACTTTCCTTTCTTCCTAAATCTTACAACGCCTTTAGAAGGGGAGACCTTCAAGAATACAAAATACCTGATTTGAAACTCAAACACTGAGCAAACTTTAACTTTTTTTCTCATAAGTTGAATTTTCTTAGTAGTTTCTTGTACTTTGTCTAGTGCTAAAAACTTTCTATCGCCAATTTCTTCCGAACATATAGGCATTCTGCACTTTTGCCCATATAAAGCTTCATAAGGAGTCATCTGAATATTTGAATAATAATTATTATTATAAGCGAACTAAATAAGAGATATATCTATATCCCATTCACCTTTTCAATCTATAATATAGGCTCGAAGTAAATCCTCAAGTGTTTGAATGGTTCTTTCTGATTGACCATCAGTTTGAGGGTGATAAACAGTGCTAAACTTGACTATAGCGCCCATAGATTCCTGTAACCTTCTCCAAAATCTAGATAGAAATTTGGAGTCTCTGTCAGAGATGATCTCCTTTGGAACATCATGAAGTCTTACTATTTCATTGATATATAAATCTGCAAGTCTATCAAGAGAATAAGTCATATTGATCGGTAGGAAATGTGTAGATTTTGTTAACCTATCAATGTTCGGGGTAGTCCTGAAACAAAGTCCATGGTAATATATTCTCATTTCCATTCTGGAATATCTAAATGTTGTAATAAACCTCTAGGTCTTTGGTGTTATGTTTTGATTTGCTGACAAGTCAAACACTTTGAAACATATATTGGAATCTCCCTCTTCATGCCTTCCCACCAATAATGACTTTGGAGATCTCTATACATCTTAGTGCTACCAGGAAGCATGGTGTACTTTGAATTATGACCTTCCCTTAGGATTTGATTTTTGATATCTGGGTCATTTGGAACACATACTCTATCCCCAAATCATAATAGGCCATCCTTTGAAACTTGAAAATTCAGTTTCAATCCCTTTTTTACTTCATTCCTAAAGCAGATTAAGCGTCGATCTCGTAGTTGTCCTTATTTAATTTGTTGAATAAGATCATATTGCACTTGGATGGAGGCCATTAATATCATTGAGTTTTGCCCTTTTCTCATAACATTCAAATCATATTTCTCTTCTAATAACTTCCATTGCTTCATAACTAAAGTCGCCATAAAACTTGCAGATTTTCTACTAAAAGCATCTGCTACAACATTAGCTTTACCCGAGTGATAAAGAATGGTACAATCATAATCCTTTAGAAGTTCTATCCATCTCCGCTGCCTCATGTTTAACTTTTTTTGAGTAAAAATATAATTTAAACTCTTATGATCAATAAAGATTTCAAATGTTTGCCCATAAAAGTAATGCCTCCAAATCTTTAGAGCAAAAACAATTGCTGCCAATTCCAAATCATGAGTTGGATAATTCAATTCATAACTCTTTAGTTGTCTAGAAGCATATGCAATCACTTTCCCTTCTTGTATAAAATCACATCCAAAGCCCTTTCTTAAGGCATTAGTATAAACTATAAATCCCTCATCACCACCACTTGGAATAGTGAGAATAGGGGCACTAATCAATCTCCTTTTTAACTTTTGAAAACTTTGCTCACAATCATCACCTCGTACAAATTTCATATTCTTTTGAGTGAGTTTGGTGAGAGGTTGAGCAATTTAAGAAAATTCCTCCACAAATCTCTTGTAATAACCTGCCATACCCAAGAAGCTTCTAACTTCTATTACATTTGTTGGTACTTCCCACTTAACTATAGCTTCCAATTTCTTTGGAATAATAGATTTGCCCTTTCCTGAAATCACATGGCCTAAGAAAGCAATTTCATTCAACCAAAATTCACATTTGCTGAACTTTGCATACAACTTCATTTCTCTTAATATGGACAATATATTTCTCAAGTGTTCCTCATGCTCTTGATTACTCCTTGAATATACTAATATGTCATCAATGAATATAATTATATAATTATCTAAGAATGGCTGAAATATCCTATTCATCAGTTCCATAAAAGCTGTAGGGGCATTAGTTAAACTAAAAGGCATTACTAAGAATTCATAGTGACCATATCGAGTTATAAAAGCTATTTTTGGAATATCCTCCTTCTTGATCTTCAATTGATAGTAATCTGACCTTAGATCAATCTTGGAGAATACTTGTGCACCCTGCAATTAATCAAACAAATCATCAATTCTAGGTAGGGGATACTTGTTCTTGATGGTCACCTGATTTAATTATTTATAATCAATACAAAGCCTCAATGTTCCATCCTTCTTCTTAACTAATAGCACCGGAGTACCCTATGGTGAAACACTAGGTCGAATAAAACCCTTATCTAATAGTTCCTGTATTTACTTTTTCAATTCCTCTAGCTCAAGTGGTGCTATTCCCTAAGGAAGCTTAGATATTGGGGTTGTCCCGGGGACCAAATCAATAGTAAATTCACCCTCTCCATCTAGAGGTAAACCAAACAAGTCATCTGAAAATACATCAGGGAACTCTTTGACCACTGAAATTTCATTTATGTGAGTTTCTTGATTTGAATGCCCCTTTACGCAAACAATATAACAAAAACAACCCTTCTGCATAATATGATAAGCCTGAAGTGCTGATATTAAGCAAGGAGGCAAATCATAGCTAATACCCTCAAAGTAAAATATTGGCTGATTTGGTATGCAGAAAGTAATTATTTTTGTATAGCAATCAATACTATCTTGATAGGAAGATAGCTAATCCAAGGAAAGTATAATATCAAAACCCTAGATCTCTAGGAGAATCAAATCAGAAAGAAGTTCATATTCTCCGATAGAAATCAAACAAGATAGATAAACCAAGTTTGCTATCAAAGAATCCCCAACAACAGTAGTTATACATAACATATAATCCAACGGTCTAGGTTGAACGCTCAAGTAATAAGCAAAGTATTGTGAAACAAAAGATAAGTTGAAACCGGGATCAAACAAAACTTTTGCATTTCTTTTAGAAAATGAAGAATACCTTCAACCACTGATTTAGAGGCTCTGGAATCCTGTTTAGTGATAGCATATACTCTAGCATGGGCTGTTGACGTAGGAGGCAGTGGCTCTTTCCTCTTGTTCAGTGGACAATATCTTACTTTATGATCTAACTTCCCACAAGCAAAACAAGCTCCAATCGTCCGAAAACACTAACTTGTTTCATGATTTAATCTGCATTTAGCACATGATTGAGTCCTCTGTGGTGGTTTTCCTTTCTCAAATGTAGACATCTTGACCCTCTTATAACTTGTTTCAAATTCATTCCCTCTCTTACTTTTGCTAATAAACTTATCCTTCTTATCCCTGATTTCCTGAATTTCCTCCAAATCTCTTTCAATTATCATAGCCATTTCGACCACATCGGCATAAGCTTGGAGTTTTAATGCTGATATCCGACTTCTTATAGTTGGCCTTAGGCCCCTTTCTAATTTATTTGCTTTTCTAATTTCATCATCAGTTATATGGGTTGCAAATCTGGAGATCTTAGTAAATTTAGATTCATACCTTGTAACTGTCAAATTTCCCTGGATGCTATCCAAGAACTCCAATTCTCTCTGCTCTCTAATGCAATCTGGAAAATATTTATCTTTGAACTTTTCTATGGATACCTTCCATGTAATTGGCTCATGTATGATTTCAAAAATCCTTTTAATCATTCTTCGCTAGTGCTCAGCCTCTCCTTCAAATATAAAGGCTGCAAGAGAAACCTTTTGATCATCAGGGCAATTTAAGACGTCAAATATTTTCTCTATCTGCATCATCCATCATTCTACTACCAGTGGATCAGGCTCACCACTAAAACTGAGAGGACTAAGCTTCTTAAACTATTCAATACTCAACCCAATCTGGCTTGATGTCCTCGTTTGATCATTTCTTCCTTGTTGGACTTATTGTTGAATCACTTGTATCATAGTCTCCAAAGTTCGCATAATTCCACTCAATTGATCTGCAATAGGAGAACCAGAGATGACCTCGTGTTAGAACCCTTGCAGATTCTAAACTTGGGGTTGATCTCTTTAGGGGATCGGCCTCCTTGGAACTCTATAGGGGTTCCTCCCTCCAAGTTGTTGCTCAAAGGCTATAGAAAAGATTCATCTATTGCTTATCAAAAGCGGAGGAATACATGGCTATTTATAGGGTTTTTAAACCTTAACTCCTAATAGGACTCCTACTCAAGACTCCTACTTCTAACAAACTCCTAATAGGACTTCTACTCAAGACTCCTATTCATTTACAACTCTTAATTCTTCTCTAAGAAACAACCTCCTAACCCTAGCCGGCCTCTTCACCTCTTTAATAGGGGTCGGCTTAGGTAGGTTTTACATGAATGTCCCTCTCAATTAGGACTCTCCTAGCTAGAGTCCTAACAGACCCGCCCTCTTCAAATTAGCCTTGTCCTCGAGGCTGACGATTCATTAATTTTGGGAATTTGATCTTCAAGTCGTCATAGTTCTCCCAAGTGGCATCTTTTGTTGGTAGGTTCACCCACTGTATTAGCACTTTAGTAGTGGGTTGTCGTTGTTGAGTCACAATTCGTCGATCAATAATGGCACTTGGCTGGGTCTGGAGTTTTCCTTGGATAGTCATATTTGGTGGGTGGCTTTGGGCTGTCTCCAAGCACCTATTTACAACTTCTGTCTAGCCATCTGTTAGGACTCTAGATAGGAGAGTCCTAATTGAGAGGGACATTCATGTAAAACCTACCTAAGCCGACTCTTATTAAAGAGGTGAAGAGGCCGGCTAGGGTTAGGAGGTTATTTCTTATAGAAGAATTAGGAGTTGTAGGGGAATAGGAGTCTTAAGTAGGAGTCCTATTAGGAGTTGGTTAGAAGTAGGAGTCTTGAGTAGGAATCTTATTAGGAGTTAGGGTTTAGAAGCTCTATAAATAGCCATGTATTCCTCCTCTTTTCATAAGCAATAGATGAATCTTTTCTGTAGCATTTGAGCAGTAACTTGGAGGGAGGAACCCCTATAGAGTTCCAAGGAGGCCGATCCCCTAAAGAGATCAACTCCAAGTTTAGAATCTGTAAGGGTTCAAACACCTGGTATCAGAGCAGCATTCTTGGCGTCTCGTTGCCCTTCCACAGCCATCCATCAACCCTCCACAACTGTCCAAAGCAATTCCCACAATTGCTTAAAAGATCGTCGCCAAATTCCGCCATCATCTCCACCACCGCGGATCATCCCGTGAATTGCAACAGGTTCTGGTTTCCTACCTTACTGCCGCTGCAATTTCATTATCCCTATCCGTAAATCAAAAAAAAAAAAAAATTTGTTCCTATATTGCTACATTAACTTTTTGTCACAAAGTTTTCATCTCTACAACAAAAGATACATTGCAGAATTTCAACCGCATAGCATTGTTTGTTTGATCTTGATACTATATTTTCTCTGTCATATAAACTAAGATATTACTATGAATTCCCTCCTCAAATCTCTCAAATTTTTGATGGAGATTTCTTTGAGAAACTGTTGTTTCTTCGATGATAATTCTGCTCTTACAAGACAACACAATTCTGTAGCAAACTTTTACTGATTTCTATCAAACCTATACATGCCTTTACCCCGTCAACAAAAGAGAGATCTTAACATCATAGATTTGGAGTCATATACTATGGCATCTGAGGAGGCAATCAATGCTAAATTTAAAGCCTTTGAGGCACGAATGGAGGATAAGATTCGGACTCTCCTTACCGAATTCGGTTTAGGCCGACCACCAAGCCCGAAGAAATCACATCAAGGAGAGAGCTCTAACCAATCACATCATGCCCAAAGAGATGACTTCCAAGAGAGGGGAGGCTCTATAACCGACCCCAACTATTCGTGCATGAGAGTGGACTTCCTTAGATGGGAAGAAGGAGACCCAATTGGTTGGATCTCGCGCGCGGAGCGATATTTTCGATACCATAAAACTACGGATGCATCCATGGTGAAAATTGCAGCTATACATCTTGAAGGGGATGCCATACAATGGTTTGACTGGTTTGAACACACTTATGGAGTCCTTTCATGGCGATAATTCAAAGAAGTACTACTGATCCGCTTCGGACCCACTTATTATGAGAACATTGACGGACAACTAGCAAAGATCCGACAAACCTCCACCATTCAGGAGTACCAAACCAGGTTTGAAAGGTTATCTAATCAAATTCATGATTGGTTAGAAAAATAGTTATTAGGGATCTTTATTGAGGGCTTAAAGCTGGAGATCCGGGGAGAAGTTAAGGCGCGACAACCATACACGCTTATGGCAGTCATCTCTTTCGCACGACTTCAAGAGGAGCGATTAAACCATGAAGCCCGGAGGACTAGGATCACTCCACAACCTACAATACTAAAGCCCTTAGCCCCCCCTACTATCAACCGAGTCCCTGCACCAAAAAGGTTAACAAGAGAAGAACTTCGGGAGCGATCTGCGAAGGGGTTATGTTGGCATTGTGACGAGCCGTGGAGCCACGAGCATCACTATAAAAAAGGTAGACTTCTTATGATTGAACCAGTAGAAGAAGAGGTAATTGAACATCTAGAAGAGAGCCTTGAACATGAAGAAGAAGATATGGAAGAAGAGCCACAGCCGACCGACATTACGGTACACGCACTAGCCGGCTACTCAAACCCGCAAACGATGAAAGTTGGAGGCCTTCTCAAACAACAGCCGATCACTGTTCTCATCGACACGGGTAACACTAATAACTTTCTGAATAGTAAGGTTGCTGCTCAGATGGCACTACATATTGAAGGTTGCAACAAGTTCGATGTAAAGGTTGCCGACGGCAGAATCCTAAAGTGCGACCAAAGATGCCCGCAGGTGAAACTATTACTACAAGACCAAGAAATTATCACCGATTTCTTCCTCCTACCAATCGATGACTATGAGGCAATGCTTGGTATAGAATGGCTGACTACACTAGGTGATGTCTCTTGGAACTTTTCTAAATTAATTATGAAATTCTACTATAAGGGCAAACATATCATCCTACGCGGGAAGCGCGGAAGCAACATTACCACAGTTTCGACCCAACGAATGGAGAAAGTTTTACACAAGGTAAATGGTGGCTTTTTGATGCATCTTCAGCCACAACCAGAAGAGAAGAAAATAAAATTGAAGATCAAAATCTTGCCCAATTGCTTACTGAATTTGCCGACATATTTGCTGAATCGCGTGGTCTTCCTCCTTCTCGGCAACATGACCATCGAATTCCAATCCTTCCGGGCAAGCCACCAGCGAACACTCGACCGTATCGATATCCTCACCTCCAGAAAGATGAAATTGAAAATATCGTAAAGGAGATGCTTGAAACAGGGGTGATTCGGCCAAGTTGCAGCCCCTATTCCTCACCGATGCTACTTGTACGCAAGAAGGACGGAACTTGGCGGATGTGCATCGACTACCGAGCTTTAAATGGCATCACCGTCAATGACAAGTACCCAATACCAGTGGTGGATGAACTTCTTGATGAATTGAAAGGAGCTCGAGTCTTCACGAAGTTGGACCTCCGATCCGGTTACCACCGAATTCGGGTATGTGACGATGACATTCCAAAAACTGCATTTCGCACACATGATGGCCATTATGAATTCTTGGTAATGCCTTTTGGACTCACTAATGCCCCTTTAACCTTTCAAAGTCTTATGAATGATATTTTTTGGAGCTTTCTTAGTAAATTTGTGCTAGTATTTTTTGATGATATTCTCGTTTACAGCCCTTCTCTTGAGACTCACTTTTAGCATTTACGGATTGTTTTGACGATCCTTCGGGAGAATACTCTTTTTGTTAAGCAACCAAAGTGCAGCTTTCTCCAGCAAAAAGTAGAGTACCTTGTGTTGGGAAATCTTGGGGGCGACATCATATGCACAGCGGAAGAACAAGAAAACAAAATCCCCAATTTCCAAAAAGATGTTCGTCGTCGTGCGAAGATTGGTGCGCAAAGTCCGCGAAACTTAAAACTATGTATAGAGTAGATTGTGTTATCTAGGGAGATCGTATATCCCTGTTTCCTTGCAGATCCTTAGGAGAGGGTGAAGGAGGTCAAGTGTCCTCCTCTCTAGCGGTGATCCACATAGTAGGGTTGCAACGACGCTTCTCAAAACTCGAGGCCTACTCTGAGGTGGAGAGGGAGAGGAGAATAGGAAAGGCAAGCAAAGTTTCTAGCCTATGAGGCTCTGAATCCCTCCTATTTATAGAGGTCCCCTATCAAACCCTAATGGGTCCTCCCCTAGTGGGTATTGGATCTGCATCCAATAAGACAAGGGCTCCGTCGGATATCTCATATCCGAACCTCTACTCATCGCAATGCCTACCATATGTGTGTGACCCTCTAGGCCCAATATCGAGCTGGCCGTGAGTCATACCTGTCAGAACTCCTTCTAACTCAGTGAATTATTATCTCTGTAATAATTCACTCGACTCATCGACTACGGACGTACTAGGCCACTACGCCGTAGTCCCCAGACGATACAGGGGAATCCAATCCATTAGACCTGTCTGTCCTCAGTTACCGTGTACCTATAGTCCCTTATCCATCTAATATCCCAAAGACCGTATATCGAGCATGGTGCCATCAGACCCATACGGTTTCTACTCGAGTCTCACTCTAATTGGATTCTCCCAGAGAACTCTTTCTCTCTCAACCCGAATGACCCTGGCCAAGGATTTGTTTGAGCAAGAACACATGGGATATTCCTCTCATGACGCCGAGAGTGGATAATCCTCTATCGACACTCAATAGCCCTCGTAAGGTCGACTACCACTCCCAATGACCAGCTGTACTAGATCTGGGACAGCCAAACCTATAAGTCTTTTATCAAAGAGTGGAGCACTCATACAGGACATCTTTGGTGTCTCAAGTCTAAGGACCAGATATACCACTAGAACTACGGAATCGCTGTTTGACAATAAGGCATCATCAACCATCAGCATTCCGTAAGCGGATCAATCAGTGAACTCATTCTCCAATGAGCACCTGTACTGTATCCCTAGTGTCCCTACACGAGCAGCTATGAGACCAGCTGCATCCATCATATGGATGTGTATACAGCACATCAGTCTGTCCGGTTATCACGATGTCCCTCTCGAGTAACCTATGACCGGGATTATTTAGGATATAAGTTTAAAGGTGAATCGATCTCATTATCGTGATCTCATCATGATCCGATTCCCATTGCACAAATCCAAGGACATCACAATATATATATATATATGCATTTATGCAATAGTTATAAAGTGATATACGCCAAAATATAATAAGCAAAAAGATTCTGTATCAAGTCACATGTGCCATCACTCACGTGATTGGCTTGCTGAGCACCTATGACTAGCACCTTGGGCATATAATATCAGAAGGAGTGGTGGTAGACCCAACAACAATTGAGGCAATGCAAGGCTGGCCGAAACTTACAAACGTGAAATTACTACGGGGTTCCTTGGACTAACGGGCGACTACTGAAAATTTATTAACGACTATGGGAAGATCAGTGCACCACTCACTTCTTTACTGAAAAAAGATGCTTTCCAATGGTCGGACAAAGCCTCTGCTACCTTTGACAAACTTAAAGCAGCCATGACAATGACGCCGGTGATTACGCTACCAGATTTCAATAGACCCATCATCATTGAGGCCGACGCATCTGGAGTCGGAATTGGAGTGTTAGAACCCTTGCATATTCTAAACTTGGGGTTGATCTCTTTAGGGGATCGGCCTCCTTGGAACTCTATAGGGGTTCCTCCCTCCAAGTTGCTGCTCAAAGGCCGCAGAAAATATTCATCTATTGCTTATGAAAAGAGAAGGAATACATGGCTATTTATAGGGCTTCTAAACCCTAACTCCTAATAGGACTCCTACTTAAGACTCTTACTTCTAACCAACTCCTAATAGGACTCCTACTCAAGACTCCTATTCCCTTACAGCTCCTAATTCTTCTCTAAGAAAAAACCTCCTACATGAATGCCCCTCTCAATTAGGACTCTCCTAGCTAGAGTCCTAACAGAATGTCCCTCTCAATTAGGACTCTCCTAGCTAGAGTCCTAACAGTTTTACATGAATGTCCCTCTCAATTAGGACTCTCCAAGCTAGAGTCCTAACAGCCTTGTCCTCGAGGCTGATGATTCGTGAATTCTAGGAATTTGATCTTCAAGTCGTCATAGTTCTCCCAAGTGGCATCTTCTATTGGTAGGTTTGCTCGCTGTATTAGCACTTCATTAGTGGGTCGTCGTCGTCGAGTCATGATCCATCGATCAATAATGGCAGTTGGTTGGGTCTAGAGTTCTCTTTGGGTAGTCATACTTGGTGGGTGGCTTTGGGCTGTCTCCAAGCACCTATTTAAAACTTCCGTCTAGCTATTGGTTTGTGGGTGATATGTCGTACTCCTTTTCCATTTAGTACCATGCATATGGAATAACTTTGTCCAAAATCTGCTCGTGAAGATGCAAGTAGAATTTATCATAAGCACAATGCGTCCCTTATAGTGTAATTCTTTTGAGTCCCAATTGTAATGAGCTATGGGGCTTGGTGCTTCCTCCAATTTTTTTACAATCTTACTAGTATCTGAATCTTCCAGCCATTCCATCTTAATATCCTCAAGGAAGTCGTTGGTCGGAAGTGAAACGACCGAAACTTTAACTTGCTCGGGTAGTTGCGAAAGCGCATCTGCAAGAACATTCTCTTTCCCCTTTTTTTAAGTTATTTCATAATCAAATCCAAGAAGTTTTGTTACCCATTTTTGCTACTCAGGGGATGGTATCTTTCGCTCTAAAAAGTACTTGAGGCTTTTATGGTTGGCTTTAATTTGAAATCGTCGACCAATCAAGTAGGGTCTCCACCTCGTTGCTGCGCGCACAATGGCGAGCATCTCCTTATCATATGTTGACTTATTTTGATGGGAGGGAGATAATGCCTTGCTAGTGTATGCGAGTGGTTGATCATCTTGTATGAGAATGGCTCCAATTCCGACTCCAGATGCGTCGGCCTCAATAATGAAGGGTCGGTTAAAATCTGGTAGTGTTAGCACCAGCGTCGTCGTCATGGCTGCCTTAAGTTTGTCGAAGGTAGCGGAGGCTCTGTCCGACCATTTGAAGACATCTTTTTTCAGTAAGGAAGTAAGTGGTGCACTGATCTCGCCATAGTTTTTCACGAACTTGCAGTAGTAGCCTATTAAACCTAGCCATGTAGCAATTTTACGTTCCTCGGGGTAGGCCAGTTTTGCATTGCTTCAATTTTGAAGGGGTCCACTGTCACACCTTCCTCTGATATGATATGCCCAAGATATTTCACCTTCTGTAGAAGAAAGCAAAAATTCGTAATGATTGTTATGTGTTCAAAAGGTGGTTTTTGGTATGTCTTCTTCGCGTACTCATATTTGATGATACCCGGATCAAAGGTCCAGCTTTGTAAAGATTTATGCTCCCTTTCATCTAGCAATTCATCTGCTATTCGAATAAGGTATTTGTCCTTGATGGTTATGTCACGCCCCTCAAAATATCCATGATTTTTAAAACAATTTTCATCACAGACCAATCCAGGATCCAAACTAACATTTGAGGACACTGAAAAACATTCTATCAAATTCACATCTATAAAACCTGTGCAGTTTATAATCATATATCACATCACTCGATAATTCACATTTATGACAACCCAAGCCAACTTGACAAACATGAATAACATTTATAAACCCACAAGCTAAATAAATTATACAATCAGAACTCCAACTATTCACCACAAGTTCATATCGTCATAAATTAGACTTAACATTCTGAAATTCCAAATAAGAGAGATCTTCTAACACTTTTACATAGTATATTCATTTCGATTCATCAACAACATTTCATTACATACAAAATATGCTTATACAACAATAGCATAACAACCAACAAGACTTGCCCATAATTCTGAATAGCTATCCACTGCCTCAGCCCAAATCAAACATCTCGAAGAGTGACAAGCTGACCTGAAAGATTTATATAACAACGGAGTGAGCCAAAAACAGCTCAGCAAGTGACAAAACATATTCAGAACAAAAGAAACGGTTTCAAACGAGTAAGGTATCATAATGTAAGACAGAATACAAGAATTCTCAAGGATACCATCTCATTAGATATAAAATCATATGTATCATGTCATTCAAAACATATTTGATTCATAACAAATGGAGCATAGAGTAATTGGAGCATATCAATGGCAGATAGGACATTTCAGAACATATCAGTTCATAGCAAATGGAGCACAGAGTAATTGGAGCATATCAATGGCAGATAGGACATTTCAGAACATATCAGTTCATAGCAAATGGAGCACAGAGTAATTGGAGCATATCAACGGCATATGGAACATTTCGAAGCATATCAATAGTGAATGAAACATTTCAGAGCATATCAAAAGCAAATACCGTATAGAAGCTCAAACGTCGCCCTTGACGTTGCAATCATATCATTCTTATCCAGAGCATGAACAGAAACAACTCACCAAAACTCTGGATGTCATATCAAACATATAGAAGGTGTAGTGGGATCTCAGTCAGAATGTGATTCATCCATTTCTGAATGACCACCTGACAAAAGTCTCCCACGTCTGGGAGCTCCATCCACCCACGTCTAGGTGAAGTCAGAGGGGGCCGGCAGAGCATCGCAGGCTCTAAGCACATACCCTTTACCATTTCTGGCAAAGGTCCAGAATATCCCATAGAGCGGGCAATAAGCACATACCCTTTACCATTTCTGGCAAAGGTCCAGACAATCCCACACACCAGAGTACAAGAGGGCAGTTTTAACAATAAGTAGCATATATCGGAAGCACACGCGGAACAACAAAACGTACATGTGCCTTTTCAAGACAATATGATGCAAGGAACAAATCTCTCACAAATGTATTCATATTAGGAATGAAATGGAATAGGTACATATTGAAAGCAAATGCGGAACAATGAGATACACATGTGCCTATGTGAGTCAATACGATATAGCATAAACGTTACACAATAGTTTTCAAGAATGCAAATAATTTTAAGGACAAGAGCATACAAGAATTCAAAGCAGTAATATAAAGCTCAATTGAATAAGAAGGCTAAAGAATATCAATTTCCAAAAGAATGAAACCAGAATATGAGAAATCGACCAAAGCTCGATCGTCATCCTTGACGTTGCAATCATATCATTATTATCCAGAGCATGTACAAAAACACATAACCAAAGCTCTGGATATCATATCAAACATATAGATGGTGTAGTGGGACCTCAAACAGAACGTGATACATCCATTTCTGAATGACCACCAGACATAATCTAGAGCATCGCAGGCTCTAAGCACATACCCTTTACCATTTCTGGCAAAGGTCCAGAATAACACCCTTTACCATTTCTGGCAAAGGTCCAGACAGTCCCACAAACACTAGAGTACAAAAGGGCAGTATGAACAATAAATAGCATATATCGGAAGCACACGTGGAACAACAAACGTACATGTGCCTTTACGAGTCAAATATGATGCAAGCAACAATCTCTCACAAATGTATTCAGATTTGGAATGAAATGAAAGCAAGAGTATACAGGGATTCCAAACAATCATATTTAGCTCAATTCAAATAAGAAAGCTAAAGGATATCAATTTCCAAAGGAATGAAACCAGAATATGAGAAATCGACCAAAGCTCGATTTCTGGCAGAATACAAGAGGCACATTGAACAAATGATTCGAACTATCAATCGTGCTCCAATTTACTCAGAAATAATCATTGGATTATACTTTCAGATAAGACAGGCTTCATATGAATTGAACTATCCAACAGAGAGAGTTACAAATAGTTTGGTAAACTAGGGTCACAGAACAAAATCTCTGTTTGGCAGAATTCATAAGGTCAGATTCAACAGATAACTGGGCAGGTGTTTGGATTCCAGATCTTTCAATCCATATTTCAAAAGAAGGATCTACGAGTCTAGTTTCCAATGAAATCAAGTTTGAACAAATCGGAGTTTCCAACAGACTTATAGGCAGCTCGGTATCAAAAGGTCAGAATCTCAGAAGTTGCACAGATTCGAATCATTACGTCTAAACAGGAGATATATCAAATGCAAGGCTAGAACAATTCAAAGTTCCTCATATTCAAAGCAAATGTAGAGATAAAATTGCAGTGAGGAACGATCAGGATACTTGCAATAGGAAAGATTAGAACAATTACAAGCGGAACGATCGGGAAACTTGCAATAAGAAAAGTTAGAGCAATTATAGGAGGAACGATCAGGGAACTTGCCTTTCAAGGATTTCGATCCGAAGATCCAAAGAAGGTGCCAGCCCAAATCCTTCTACTTTTCCTTTGTGTCCTCTCTCTGTTTCGTTTTGTGCTCTCGTTTTCTTCCTTTCTTCGCAACTACACCACGTGTCGAACATCGAGGCATAGTCACCTGCTCTCTCTTACTCTCATTCCTTCTTTTTCTTTCCCAAACGCAGCTGCCACAGTCGCCGCCGCTGCCGCTGCCACAATCGCAGCCCCTTCCACCGCACTACCTTCCTTCCTCCCTTCTCTCGCAGACATAACTGCTGCATACGCAGTCGCTGCCGCTGCGACCGCAATCCTATCCGCAGCCCCTTTTTCCCCCTTTCCTTTCTTTTCTTTCCCAGCTACAACTGCCACAGTTGCAGTCGCAGCCATGGCCGCAGCCACCACAACCGCAGCCTCTTCTTTCTCCCCTGCTCTATTTCCTCTCCTTCTCTTCCGGTTGCAGCTACCACTACCGCAACTGCCTCCCCTTCTCCTCTTCCTCTCTTCTTCGCTTTTCCTTTCTCTTCTTCTTCCTTTCCTTCTCTTCTTTCCCAGCTGCACTGCTGCAGTCGCAACCTCAGCCACGACCACAGCCTCTTCTTCCTCCCCTGCTCATCTTCCTCTCCTTCTTCTCTTCCAACTGCAGCTGCCATCGCCGCAGCGGCAGCCCCTTCTCCTCTTCCTCTCTTCTTCCTCTCCTTCCCTTTCTCTTCTTCTTCCTTTCCTTTTTCTCTTTCCCTGCCACAGCTGCAGCTGCCACTGCCGCAACCGCAGCTACTTCTTTCCCTTCTCCTCTTCCTTCTCCTTCCTTTCTTCTTCTTCTCACCCCGCTGCAACTGCTGCAGTCGCGGCCGCAGCCACGGCCGCAACCTCTTCTTCCTCCCCTGCTCATCTTCCTCTTCTTCTTCTCTTCCAGCTGCAGCTGCCATCGCCGCAGCTGCAGCCCCTTCTCCTCTTCCTCTCTTCTTCCTCTCCTTCCCTTTCTCTTCTTCTTCTTTTCCTTTTTCTCTTTCCCTGCCACAGCTGCAGCTACCACTGCCGCAACCGCAGCTACTTCTTTCCCTTCTCCTCTTTCCTCTCCTTCCTTTCTTCTTCTTCTCTCCCCGCTGCAACTGCTGCAGTCGCGGCCGCAGCCACGGCCGCAACCTCTTCTTCCTCCCCTGCTCATCTTCCTCTTCTTCTTCTCTTCCAGCTGCAGCTGCCATCGCCGCAGCTGCAGCCCCTTCTTCCCCAGCGTCACACACACCCTCTCCTCTGTTTCCTCTGCAGGAAACAGAGGTATCACAACCTCTTCTCCTTCTTCCTCTTCTTCTTCTCTTCCTCTTCTTCTTCTTCTCCTCTTCGAACGCCCCACACCTCTCCTCTGTTTCCACCTGTAGGAAACAGAGGTGCTGCAGCCATAGCTGCTGCAACCTCTCGCTCCTCTCCCTCGTCCCTCTCTTTTCCTTCTTCTTCTCCTTCTCTTCTTCTCCTCTTCCCTTTTCCTCCCCAACGCCACACACCTCCTCGCTGCAGCCTTGCCGCAGCTATCCTCCTCTCTTCTTCTTCTTCTTCTTCTTCCCTTCTCCTCCCCAACGACCCACACATACTCTCCTCTGTTTCCACCTGCGGGAAACAGAGGTGCAGCAGCCCTAGCTGCTGCTGCTGCCTCTCCCTCTCCTCTCCATCTTCCCTCTCTTCTTCTTCTTCTTCTTCTTTTCTTCTCTTCTCCCTCTTCCTCCTCTCTTCTTTTCCCTCTTCTTCTTCTTTCTTCTCTCCTCCAATTTACATATAAATCCTTATTAATAATTTTCAAAAGTGAGGGATATTACAGGTTATGCCATTCAGTATCACCTGTTTCTTCTTACTGTAAAATTTCATAATTAATTGCATAAAATTCCAAGAAATATCACCTAATGTCATCAACCATTTAATTATGAGCATAGCCTCATGATCATCAAGACGGAGGAGGAAGAAATCTGCAATTATCTCTTGGTCCTACAGCAATAGTTTCTCCTGCGGGCACCTATGATCACACTTCAAAATCCGTCCGTTGGCGACTTTAACGACAAACCTGCTGCAATTCTCAATAGGTAAGTTCATATGGACAGCAAAATTACTGTTTAGGAAGTTATTAGTGCTGCCCGTGTCGATGAGAACAGTGATCGGTTGTTGTTTGAGAAGGCCTCCAACTTTCATCGTTTGCGGGTTTGAGTAGCCAGCTAGTGTATGTACCGTAACTTCGGTCGGTTGTGGCTCTTCTTCTACATCTTTTTCTTCATGTTCAAGGCTCTCTTCTGAATGTTCGATGACCTCTTCTTTTATCGGTTCAATCATAAGAAGTCCTCCTTTACTACAGCGATGCTCACGGCTCCACGGCTCGTCATAATGCCAACATAACCCCTTCGCATATCGCTCCCGAAGCTCTTCTCTTGTTAACCTCTTTGGTGTAGGGACTTGGTCAATAGTAGGGGGGACTGAGGGCTTCAATATTACTGGTTGAGGAGTGACCCTAGTCCTCCGAGCTTCATGGTTCAATTGCTCCTCTTGATGTCGTGCGAAAGAGATGGCTGCCATAAGCGTATACGGTTGTCGCGTTTTAACTTCTCCTCGGATCTTCGGCTTCAAGCCCTCAATGAAGGTCCTCAATAGCTATTTTTGGGACCAATCATGAGTTTTATTAGATAACCTTTCAAACCTGGTTTGGTACTCCTAAATGGTGGAAGTTTGTCGGATCTTTGCTAGTTGTCCATCAATATTCTCGTAATCGGTTGGTCTGAAGCGGGTCAGCAGTTCTTCTTTGAATTGTTGCCATGAAAGGACTCTATAAGTATGTTCAAACCAGTCAAACCACTGTATAGCATCCCCTTCAAGATGTATAGCTGCAATTTTCACCATAGATGCATCCGCAGTTTTGTGGTACTGAAAATATCGCTCCACGCGCGAGATCCAACCAATCGGGTCTCCTTCTTCCCATCTAGGGAAGTCCACTCTCATACATGGATAGTTAGGTTCAGTCATAGAGCCTTCCCTCTATTGGAAGTCATATCTTTGGGCTTGGTGTGATTGGGCAAAGCTCTCTCCTTGATATGATTTTTTCGGGCTTAGTGGTCGGCCCAATCTGAGTTCGGTAAAGAGCGTCTGAATCTTATCCTCCATTCGCGCCTCCAAGGCTTCGAATTTAGCATTAATTGCCTCCTTAGATGCCATAGTATATGCCTCCAAATCTATGATGTTAAGATCTCTCTTTTGTTGTTAGGTTAAAGGCATGTATAGGTTGAGAGAAGTGATGGTCGAAAGTGTTGGTGGATCGGTGGATGTAGGCTACAATTTAGGTTTGTTTTGTGACAGTTTTGGGTGCAGTTTGAAGGTGTGATTTAGTGGAGTTTTAGGGCTATGGATGAATGTTTTGGATCTGTGGTAGATGGTAGCAAAGGTTTGATAGAAATCAGTGGAAGTTGCAGCAAGTATGTGCTATCTTGTAAGAGTAGAATTATCGTCGAAGAAACAACAGTTTCTCGACGTAATTTCTACCAAAAACTAGAGAGAATTGAGGAGGGAATTGATAGCAAAATCACAGTTTATATGACAGCAGGGATATCTAATTTAATCAAGAAAATTTCGGCAGTATAACAGTAAGAAAATTGGTGCAAGTTGCGATAGCAGAATTTCAACAACACAAAATTATTTTTAGAGATGAATTCCTTAATATATCAATCTTAGATGGAAGCCAAGATGATCTATGAAGTGTATAAGAAATTTTATTCAAAAAAGATTGCAAATAGATGGGTTAAGGCAACAATATGCCGCTGAAATTTTCTGCAGCATAGATTTTTAAGTATAGCAGATTGGACGTAAAAGATCAGTGGTTTATATTTAGAATTTTTTGATGAAACTAAAGGGAAATCTACTGTTAGGAAGTGTCAAAGCTATCATAAAAATTTTGTAGAGATTTGGATAGAAAAAATATAGTATCAAGATCAAATAAACAGCGCTATGCGGCTGAAATTTTCCAGTGCAGATTTTCAAGTATAGTAGGTTAGACGTAAAAAATCACTGGTTTATATTGAGAATTTTTTGAAAAAACCAATGGGAAATCTGCTATTAGGAAGTGTCAAAGATGTCATAAAAATTTCATAGAAATTTGGATAGAAAAAGCACAGTAGCAAGATCAAACAGATGGTGCTATGCGGCTAGAATTCTGCAATGTATCTTTCGTCGTAGAGATGAAAACTTTGTGACGAAAGGTTTATGCAGCAATATAGGAACAATTTTTTTTTTTAGATTTTCAAATAAGGATAACTAAATTGCAGCAGTAGTAAGGTAGGAAACCAGAACCTATTGCAATTCACGGGGAGATCAAAGGATGATCCACGGTGGTGGAGATGATGGCGGAATTCGGAGACGATCTTTTAAGCAATTGTGGAAATTGCTTTGGGAGGTTGTGGAGGGCTGATGGATGGCAATGGAAGGGCAACGAGATGCCAAGAACGCTACTCTGATACCAGTTGTTAGAACCCTTGCAGATTCTAAACTTGGGGTTGATCTCTTTAGGGGATCGGCCTCCTTGGAACTCTATAGGGGTTCCTCCCTCCAAGTTGCTGCTCAATGGCTGCAGAAAAGATTCATCTATTGCTTAAGAAAAGAGAAGGAATACATGGATATTTATAGGGCTTCTAAATCCTAACTCCTAATAGGACTCATACTTAAGACTCTTACTTCTAACCAACTCCTAATAGGACTCCTACTCAAAACTCCTATTCCCTTACAACTCCTAATTCTTCTCTAAGAAAAAACCTCCTACATGAATGCCCCTCTCAATTAGGACTCTCCTAGCTAGAGCCCTAACAGAATATCCCTCTCAATTAGGACTCTCCTAGCTAGAGTCCTAACAGTTTTACATGAATGTCCCTCTCAATTAGGACTCTCCAAGCTAGAGTCCTAACATGGAGCCATTCTCATGTAAAATGGTCGACCACTCGCATACACTAGCAAGGCATTATCTCCCTCCCATCAAAACATGTCAGTATATGATAAGGAGATGCTCGCCATTGTATACGTAGTAACAAGGTGGAGACCCTACCTGATCGGCCGATGATTTCAAATTAAAACTGACCATAAAAGCCTCAAGTACTTTTTGGAGCAAAATATATCATCCCTTGAGCAGCAAAAATGGGTAACCAAACTTCTTGGATTTGATTATGAAATTATTTACAAAAAGGGGAAAGAAAATGTTGTTGCAGATGCACTCTCATGGCTACCTGAACAAGCGAAGGTTTCAGTCATCTCCCTTCCTAGCACCGGTCCCCTCGAGGACATTAGGGAAGAATGGAAGAAGGATCCAGAGATTAGCAATATTATAAAAAAATTGGAGGAGGATCCAAGTGTAATAGCCCACTACACCTGGGATACGAGGGATCTACGCTACAAAGGTTGCATTGTGCTTATACCTGACTCCCCTTGCATCACAATCATCTTACATGAAATGCACTCCATACTTTCAGCAGGGCACTCTGGATTCCTAAGAACCTACAAACGAGTGAAGCAAAATTTTTATTGGAGAGGGATGAAAAAAATTATTGCTGAATATGTGGCACAATGTGATGTATGTCAACAGCATAAGGGTGAAACTGTGGCAAATCCAGGGAAGCTACAACCACTACCCATACCAGACTCAGTGTGGATTGACATCTCCATGGACTTCATTGAAGGGCTGCCATCTTCCAAAGGTAAAGACACGATTCTCTGGTGGTTGATCGACTTACAAAATATGCTCATTTTTGTGCTGTGAGAAATTCCTACACTGCTGCTAGTATTGCCCAGATTTTCATAGAAAATATTGTTAAATTACATGGGATGCCAAGGTCCATCGTAAGTGATCATGACAGGATCTTCACTAGTAAATTTTGGACCGAGTTATTTTAGTTACAAGGCACCAAACTCAAGATGAGCACAGCGTATCATCCACAAATTGACGGCCAAACAGAGGTGGTAAATAGGTGCTTAGAGACATACCTCCGGTGTTTCGCTAGCGACCGACCAAAAGAGTGGGCGAAATGGCTTCCCTGGGTCGAATGGTGGTATAATACTACATATCATTCATCTACAAAATGTGCCCCTTATGAAGCATTGTATGGTCGACCAGCCCCTGTGATTCCAAAGTATGTAATTGGATCAGCCAAGATAGATCAAGTTGACCAAGAATCGATTGCTAGGGAAAAACTCTTACAACTGTTAAAAGATAATCTCTATACCGCTCAAGCCAAAATAAAGCAGCAAGCCGACACACGACGACGTGAAAGAGAATTTTTAGTGGGAGATTGGGTTTATCTTCGCCTACAATCATACAAGCTGTTAGGATCGGAGCGACACTAAGAGGGGGGGGGTGAATTAGTGCAGCGGATTAAAACTTCGATTTTAACAAAATCTTTCGTACGTTAAGAACGAAACTTGAGAAATTTAACTTGAAGGCGTATTCTTGAAGTTGCGCAGCAAGAGTAATAAGGAACTAAAGCAGTAAGAAGATTTGCAGTAATGTAAATGACAATAATAAAAAGTAAACCAGAGATTACGCCGATTTTTAGAGTGGTTCGGTCAAATGACCTACTCCACTTGCGAGGCCCCTCTTCGATGAGGCTCCCACCTTCCACTAGCAAGTCTCTTGAAATGGAAGGGTAAACACCCCTCTTACAACCTTTTACAAGCAGCTCAACCTCTTACAAATTTTCAATAAGAAAGAAGGAGGAGAACTCTCTAGCAAATTGAAAACAAGACTTGCTAAGACTTTCTAAGACTTTTCTCTCAATCAAAATGCTTCTCAAAAGTTATAACCTCAGCTGAGATTTGAGGGGTATTTATAGGCCTCAAGAGGATTCAAATTTTGGGCTCCAAAATTTGAATTCTCTTAGGGTTCCCGGTGCTGGAGGTTCCATCGCCCAGCCAGGCGGTGCCACCGCCCAGCGCTCGGGTGCTGGACGGTGCAACCGCCCAGCCAAGGAGGTGTCACCGCCCAGCCAGGCGGTGCCACCGCCCAGCCAGGCGGTGCCACCGCCTGGCTCTCCAATTCAATTGTTTGGCTTAATTTTAGCCCAAACCAAATCTGACTTTGGGCCCAGTTGGCCCCTAACCAGGATATAGGATTATCTCTTAATCCTAATCCTAATTACAGGTGAACTACATAACACAAAAAAAACATCCTAAGCAAGTTTTTTAACCGCGAACGTCGAGTCTTGTTCCGGCGAGCTTTCCGACGAACTTCTTCCGACGGACTCCCTGCAAGCTCCCAATCTTTGTGATGACTTTAACGAGTAGCCGAGCCTTCTTGGTGATCTCCGCGAGCCTCCGACGATTTCTTCGGCGAACTTCCGACACGTTCCCGATTTCTTCTCGGATGGTTCCGGCAGCATCTCCGATGATTCTTCGGTCTCTTAAACGTCCATCGAGCTCGACTCCGGTATCCTTGCTTTATGTTTTCTGGTTATCGTAGTTAATCCTGCACACTTAACTCAATAATATGGATTAGATCAATTAACCTACCAATTGATTATATCATCAAAATCCGAGATTCAACAATCTCCCCCTTTTTGATGATGACAATCAATTGATGATGGAGTTAAACATAACTCCCCCTATCGATATGTCATATTATGAGAAGATAAAAAACACTTGAATTCCATCCCATTGGATTCAAGCATAACCCGATAAGTTCTAATCGTAGAACTTTATCGTTATCCTCATTAAACAATAGTAAGTACGAAACTTCGATGAAAATCATAAGTTAAATGATACGGGACGAATTTTGCTACGACAAAAGATAAAGATTTTCAATATAAATTTCATGATATCAATCTTGTGATATTTTCAAGGATTTGCAAGTCATATAAGACTTTCATATCACACAGAAGATAAAGATTTTCAATAGTCATCACTTCTCCCCCTTTGTCATCAACAAAAAGAGACAAGCCAGCTAATTGATGATCATAGAAAAAGGTTTAGCATTTATCAAAGTTCATCATTCAAATTTGCCAGAAATAGTTTCTCCAAAAGATATCATCATCTATGCAGATTAAGACAGTAGTTATCTAAAGGAAAGATCAGTTATTGTACAATCGATGACAAACATGAACTTGTTTTTAAAAGCAAACAGAATAGAATAAAAAGATACATCAATTTAATCCTTAGGAGGTAATCCACAGTGTTGATACATGATATCTATTTTTTCATTCATCTGTCGTAGTGTCTTCAAAATTTCAACTTGTTGATTCTGAATTTGTTTTTGCTGTGATTTGATCTGAGATAGCTCCGCCATAATGATATCTTCAGAGGAGGAAACAGGAGCTGAAGGTGCTGCTCCAAAGGGACTAGGAGGAGGAGATTCATTTCCCATAAGAATTGGTGTTTCGGGTTGTTCTATTGGTGTAGGAATTGAATCCGTCCTTCTAGGCTGCCTAACCCATATGCCATTGCTAAAAGTGCACCTAAGTTTTTTCAGCAGGTTTTATTTATTATGTTATATCGATCATTTTGAATAGATTCTTCATCGGATGGAATGCAAATGTCATAGGCATGAAGAATTCTAGTGATTAACCTCCCATATGGCAATATAGTATCTTTAGTCATAATTTCCTGCATGTGTTGGCAAATCAAGTACCCAAAACAATTATGCTGACCGGTCATAATCCAATACATGGTTCCTATCTCTATTTGACTTATTTCGTCAAGATGAAATTGTTTGGGGAATAGGATGCTTGTGATAATATGATGAAGAATTTTAGAGTTGAAAGGCAGTAAGTGTTCACAGCTCTTGGGTAGGAAGTCAAGGTTTGGATTTGCAAAAATTGTTTTCACGGCTTCGGAATAGGTTGCTCCTAATTTTTTGACATCCCATTTACCTTTAAAATAGCATCCCCTATCTTTTTCAGTTATGCCAATTAGCTCACAAATGGTGCTGTCAAATATTCTAATGAGTGTTCCTAGAATGTAAGTGCTTAGGCTATCATTGTCTTCATATAGGTTGGCATAGAACAATCTCACTAACCGTGGATAGATTGGTTCATCTATTTGTAGTAGAGGTAGAGCTTCTAGGTGTGCAAACCACCTAATGGGTTCTAAGTCCTCTAGTTCATCCAAATCAACGTATATTCCCTTGTGGACACATCGTGTTTCAAATTTTGGAAAGCTAAGGGCTACCTCTTTTTATCTAAAAAGGTCATGGTTATATGAATCTCCTTCAATCCTTATTCCTTTTGATCTCTTAGGAGCCATTTTCTAGACAACATGACGATGAAATTGCGAAAAATAAGCAAGAGAAAGAGAAAAGAAAAGAGGGATTTCAAGTGTTACCTTGTGGAGATTATGTTGAGAGATGGAAAGCTTGGACCACCAAGAATCCTTCTCCAATGTTTCTAAGAGTTAGAATGAGGGTTAGAGGGAATGGGAGAGGGTTTTGAGAGGTCTTTCTTCGGGTTGGGGGTGGTGTCACCGCCGGCCCTAACCCCTCGGGTTAAAAGGGTGACTCGGTCGGTGTCACCGCCAAACTGGTCGGTGTCACCGCCTGGCGCCCGAGCGCCAGTCGGTGCAACCGCCGGATCTGGCGGTGCCACCGCTAGCATCACGCGGAGGAAAGAAAAAAAAATTTTCTTCCTTCCTTTTGTTTAGCTTCTTCCCTCAAGATCATAATTTATACTTTAATGGATCATTTTGAATTGAAGAAGAAGGAAGAATTCAAATTCACAAACGAAGGGAAAAGAACGAGTCCTTTTTGTGAAGTTCATTTTAGGGACAATTTAGCATGCCTAATTCCCTTCGGATGAATTCAAATTGGTCTTCATTCAAAGCTTTTGTAAATATATCTGCTAATTGATGCTTTGTGTCAATGAATTCTAGAACAACATCATTGTTAAGAATATGATTGCGTATGAAATGATGCCTAACGTCGATGTGCTTAGTTCTAGAGTGCTGAATTGGATTTTTAGTAAGGCATATGGCACTAGTATTATCACATTTTATGGGAATATTTTCATGGTGAATTCCATAGTCTTCTAATGTATTTTTCATCCAAATTACTTGTGCACAACATGCAGTTGCAGCAATGTATTCGGCTTCCGCCGTAGATAGTGCAACTGAATTTTGTTTCTTGGAAGTCCAAGAAACAAGTGCATGTCCTAAAAATTGGCATGTTCCGGATGTACTTTTTCTATCTATCCTGCATCCGCCAAAATCGGCATCTGCATAAGCTATTAGATCGAATTTTTCAGATTTTGGATACCACAATCCTAAATTAGGAGTTCCTTTAAGATACCTAAATATTCTTTTAACACTCTTAAGATGAGATAATTTAGGATTAGATTGAAACCTAGCGCAAAGTCCTACACTAAACATAATATCCGGTCTAGTCGCAGTGAGGTAGAGTAGACTACCTATCATTCCCCTATATGTTTTTTGATCGAAACTTTCACCATTTTCATCCATATCTAACTTAGTCGCAGTACTCATAGGGGTGTTTATTGCTTTTGAATTATCCATGTTAAATCGTTTTAACAATTCTAATGTATATATAGATTGGTTAAGAAATATACCATCACTAAGTTGTTTAATTTGTAATCCCAAAAAGAAAGTTAATTCACCCATTAAACTCATTTCAAATTCAAGACTCGTACATTTGGCAAATGATTCACATAGTGATTCATCCGAAGAGCCAAACACAATATCGTCAACATAAATTTGCACAATAAGAAAATTATTTTCAAAATGTTTAATAAACAATGTATATCAACCTTGCCTTTGGTAAAATTATTTAAAATAAGAAAGGAACTAAGCCTTTCATACCAAGCTCTAGGAGCTTGTTTGAAGCCATAGAGAGCTTTAGTCAATTTGAATACATGATTAGGAAGAAGAGAATTTTCAAATCCGGGAGGTTGCTCGACAAATACTTCTTCGGAAATAAAACCATTCAAGAAAGCACTTTTAACATCCATTTGAAATAGTTTAAAATTATTACTACTAGCATAGGCAAGGAGCATCCTTATGGCTTCTAATCGAGCCACGGGAGCGAAGGTTTCTTCGTAATCGATACCTTCTTCTTGGTTGAAACCTTTGGCCACTAATCTAGCCTTGTTTCTAACCACGATACCATTTTCGTCTTGCTTGTTTCTAAAGACCCACTTAGTACCTATGACTAAGTGGTCACTTGGTCTAGGAACAAGCTTCCATACCTCATTCCTCTCAAATTGGTTCAATTCTTCTTGCATTGCAATGATCCAAAAATCATCTTTTAAGGCTTCGTCAATGCATTTAGGTTCAATTTGAGAAAGGAAAGCGGCGTTAGCACAGAAATTTTTGAAAGAAGAACGAGTTTGAACCCCTTTTGATGTATCTCCTATAATTTGCTCTTTTGGATGAGCATCTACATACTTCCATTCTTTTGGTAAAGAAATTTCGGAAGAAGATGCATTCAAATGGCTATTTTGAGGAGAGTGTTCATTTAAATTCAAATTATCAAAACCAAGATCATCATCAAAATCATTTTTCTTTAAATCGGAAATTTCATTAAAAACTACATGAATAGACTCTTCAATTACTAAAGTTCTTTTATTAAAAACCCGAAAAGCTTTAGAAACGGAAGAGTAACCAAGAAAGATGCCTTCATCGGATTTAGCATCAAATTTTCCTAAAGCATCCCTTTCATTTAAAATAAAGCATTTACAACCAAAAACTTTAAAATAGGAGATGTTTGGTTTTTTGTTATTCCATAATTCATAGGGAGTTTTGGATAAGGATGGTCTTATTAGGACTCTATTCATGATGTAGCAAGCCGTATTTATGGCTTCGGCCCAAAAGTACTTAGGTAAACTATGTTCATTCAACATAGTTCTTGCCATTTCTTGTAGGTTTCTATTTTTCTTTTCAACTACTCCATTTTGTTGAGGATTTCTTGGAGTTGAGAAGTTGTGATTGTACCCATTACTTTCGCAAAAATTTTGAAAGTCACGGTTTTGGAATTCACCACCGTGATCACTCCGAATTGATGAAATCATGAAGCCTTTTTCGTTTTGAGCGAGTTTACAAAATTTAGAGAAACACTTGAAGCAATCACTTTTGTGAGCTAAGAAATAGGTCCAAGTGTATCTAGAGTAGTCATCCACAATCACAAAAGCATATTTGCTTCCACCTAGACTTGTTGTATCAATTGGTCCAAATAAGTCCAAATGGATCAATTGTAATGGTCTAGTAGTGCTAATTTGATTTTTTGGTTTGAAGCTTGTTTTTATTTGTTTGCCTAGTTGACATGCATCGCATACTTTGTCCTTAATAAACTTTATATTTGGAATTCCTCGTACTAATTCTTGAGATGAGATATTAGATATTGTTTTCATGCTTGCATGGCCTAATCTCCTATGCCAAAGCCAAGCATCATCTATTTGCGACTTGACCCTTGTGTGCAAGGATCATATCTAATCCTTTGCTACCAACCTTAAACTTGTTTAAGGTTTCCTTAAGAAGCAAATTTTCATTTTTTATTGCTTCTAAGTGCTCACACTTAGAGCATGGAGGAGTTTGAAAACTATCAAACTTATCTTGTAGCAAAGCATGCTCTTTCTTTAAGATACTTAACTTCTTGCTAACAGTTCTACATTCATCAAATAATTCTTGAAAAGCGATAGATAGTTATTCAAAAGATAAATCTTCATTAAATAAATCACATACCTCTTCTCCTAACGCCATTAGCGCGTAATGAGCAACTTGCTCGGTGTTGGACTCCTCTTCTTCGGATGCGCTTGAATCATCCCACGTTGCCTTGAATGCCTTCTTCTTTGATGTTCACTTTTTGGCTTGAGGACAATCGTTCTTATAGTGTCCCGATTTTTTGCATTCATAGCAAATCACTTGGTCCTTCTTTTGTTCAAATTTATTTTTTGTATTATTTTTAAATCTGTTCTTTCTTAAATATTTTTTAAATTTTTGAGTCAAAAGTGCAATGTCATTGTCACTGTCCTCATCACTTGATGTTCCTTTCAAGTGGTCTTCTTGTGATTTGAGTGCCATATCCTTCCTGTTCTTTGGAAGGGGGTTCTCGAGCTCGTCATGAGCTTGACATGTCATTTCGTAGGTCATTAGAGACCCAATGAGTTCTTCAAGAGGGAATGCTTTAAGGTCTTTGGCCTCTTGAATGGCCGTAACTTTTGGATCCCAACTTTTAGGGAGGGATCTTAAGATTTTAGTTACTAGTTCAAAGTTAGTAAAATCTTTACCAAGAGCTTTGAGTCCATTGATGACATCCGTAAACCGGGTGTACATGTCTCCGATGGACTCACTTGGTTTCATTCGGAAAAGTTCGTAATAGTGCACAAGGATGTTGATTTTGGACTCTTTCACTCGGCTAGTGCCTTCATGAGTGACCTCAAGAGTTCTCCAAATATCAAAAGCCGAATAACACATTGAAACACGATTAAATTCGTTTTTGTCTAGTGCACAAAACAAGGCATTCATAGCCTTTGCATTTAAAGCAAAAACCTTCTTCTCCGATTCATCCCATTCGCTCATCGGAAGAGAAGATTTTTGAAATCCATTCTCGACAATAGACCAAAGCTCAAAGTCCATAGAAATGAGGAAGATTCTCATGCGAGTCTTTCAATATGTGTAATCCGACCCATTAAACAAAGGTGGTCGTGCAATAGAATGGCCCTCTTGCATGCCGGAGTAAGCCATCTCTCTTGGGTATTAAACCAAATATGAGAGATAACCTCGCTCTGATACCACTTGTTAGGATCGGAGCGGCACTAAGAGGGGGGGGGGGTGAATTAGTGCAGCGGATTAAAACTTCGATTTTAACAAAATCTTTCGTACGTTAAGAACGAAACTTGAGAAATTTAACTTGAAGGCGTATTCTTGAAGTTGCGCAGCAAGAGTAATAAGGAACTAAAGCAGTAAGAAGATTTGCAGTAATGTAAATAACAATAATAAAAAGCAAACCAGAGATTATGCCGATTTTTAGAGTGGTTCGGTCAAATGACCTACTCCACTTGCGAGGCCCCTCTTCGATGAGGCTCCCACCTTCCACAAGCAAGTCTCTTGAAATGGAAGGGTAAACACCCCTCTTACAACCTTTTACAAGCAGCTCAACCTCTTACAAATTTTCAATAAGAAAGAAGGAGGAGAACTCTCTAGCAAATTGAAAACAAGACTTGCTAAGACTTTCTAAGACTTTTCTCTTAATCAAAATGCTTCTCAAAAGTTGTAACCTCAGTTGAGATTTGAGGGGTATTTATAGGCCTCAAGAGGATTCAAATTTTGGGCTCCAAAATTTGAATTCTCTTAGTGTTCCCGGTGCTGGAGGTTCCACCGCCCAGCCAGGCGGTGCCACCGCCCAGCGCTCGGGTGCTGGACGGTGCAACCGCCCAGCCAAGGAGGTGTCACCGCCCAGCCAGGCGGTGCCACCGCCTGGCTCTCCAATTCAATTGTTTGGCTTAATTTTAGCCCAAACCAAATCTGACTTTGGGCCCAGTTGGCCCCTAACCAGGATATAGGATTATCTCTTAATCCTAATCCTAATTACAGGTGAACTACATAACACAAAAAAAACATCCTAAGCAAGTTTTTTAACCGCGAACGTCGAGTCTTGTTCCGGCGAGCTTTCCGACGAACTTCTTCCGACGGACTCCTTGCAAGCTCCCAATCTTTGTGATGACTTTAACGAGTAGCCGAGCCTTCTTGGTGATCTCCGCGAGCCTCCGACGATTTCTTCGGCGAACTTCCGACACGTTCCCGATTTCTTCTCGGATGGTTCCGGCAGCATCTCCGATGATTCTTCGGTCTCTTAAACGTCCATCGAGCTCGACTCCGGTATCCTTGCTTTATGTTTTCTGGTTATCGTAGTTAATCCTGCACACTTAACTCAATAATATGGATTAGATCAATTAACCCACCAATTGATTATATCATCAAAATCCGAGATTCAACATATCATTCATCTACAAAATGTGCCCCTTATGAAGCATTGTATGGTCGACCAGCCCCTGTGATTCCAAAGTATGTAATTGGCTCAGCCAAGGTAGATCAAGTTGACCAAGAATCGATTGATAGGGAAAAACTCTTACAACTGTTAAAAGATAATCTCTCTACCGCTCAAGCCAAAATAAAGCAGCAAGCCGACACACGACGAAGTGAAAGAGAATTTTTAGTGGGAGATTGGGTTTATCTTCGCCTACAATCATACAAGCAACTCTCTATCAACACTCGAGTCTCCATGAAGCTATCCCTACGTTTTTATGGGCCCTATCAGATCACAGAGCGTATTGGAGCCGTGGCGTACAGACTTAAATTACATGAGGATGCCAAAATTCATCCTATCTTCCACGTATCATGCCTAAAGCCCAAGTTGGGAGAACACGAGTCACCCCAGATCCAACTACCCAACACAACTGAGGATGGAGTTATTCAAGCCCAACCACAAGCCATCTTTAATCGTAGGATCGTGATGCGTCGCCGACATCCCTCTACTGAAGTACTAGTGCATTGGAATAATCTACCACTTGAAGACGCCACATGGGAACCATATGAGGAGCTGAAGACCCGGTTCCCGGAGTTCATGAAATCTCAGCCTTGAGGACAAGGCTGATTTGAAGAGGGCGGGTCTGTTATGACTCAAGCTAGGAGAGTCCTAATTGAGAGGGACATTCATGTAAAACCTACCTAAGCAGACTCTTATTAAAGAGGTGAAGAGGCCGGCTATGGTTAGGAGGTTATTTCTTAGAGAAGAATTAGGAGCTGTAAGGGAATAGGAGTCTTAAGTAGGAGTCCTATTAGGAGTTGGTTAGATGTAGGAGTCTTGAGTAGGAATCCTATTAGGAGTTAGGGTTTAGAAGCCCTATAAATAGCCATGTATTCCTCCTCTTTTCATAAGCAATAGATGAATCTTTTCTGCAGCCTTTGAGCAACAACTTGGAGGGAGGAACCCCTATAGAGTTCCAAGGAGGCCGATCCCCTAAAGAGATCAACCCCAAGTTTAGAATCTACAAGGGTTCTAACACCATCGATTTGTGGGTGATATGCCGTACTCCTTTTCAATTTAGTACCCTGCATATGGAATAACTTTGTCCAAAATCTTCTCGTGAAGATGTAAGTAGAATTTATCATAAGCACAATGCGTCCCTTATAGTGTAATTCTTTTGAGTCCCAATTGTAATGAGCCACAGAGCTTGGTGCTTCCTCCAATTTTTTTATAATCTTACTAGTCTCTGAAACTTCCTACCATTCTATCTTAATATCCTCAAGGAAATCGCTGATCGGAAGTGAAACGGTTGAAACTTCAGCTTGCTCGAGTAGTTGCGAAAGCGCATCTTCAAGAATTTTCTCTTTCCGCTTTTTGTAAGTTATTTCATAATCAAATCCAAGAAGTTTTGTTACCCATTTTTGCTGCTCAGGGGATGATATCTTTCACTCTAAAAAGTACTTGAGGCTTTTTTGGTCGGTTTTAATTTGAAATCGTCGACCAATCAAGTAGGGTCTTCACCTCGTTGCTGCGCGCACAATGGTGAGCATCTCCTTATCATATGTTGACTTATTTTGATGGGAGGGAGATAATGTCTTGCTAGTGTATGCGAGTGGTCGACCATCTTGCATGAGAATGACTCCAATTCCGACTCCAGATGCGTCGGCCTCAATAATGAAGGGTCGGTTGAAATCTGGTAGTGTTAGCACCGGTGTCGTCGTCATGGGTGCCTTAAGTTTGTCGAAGACAGCAGAGGCTCTATCCAACCATTGGAAGACATCTTTTTCCAGTAAGGAAGTAAGTGGTGCATTGATCTTTCCATAGTTTTTCACGAACTTGCGGTAGTAGCCTGTTAAACCCAAAAAGCCATATAGCAATTTTATGTTTCTCAGGGTCGGCCAGTTTTGCATTGCTCCAATTTTGAAGGGGTCCACTGCCACATGTTCCTCTGATATGATATGCCCAAGATATTCGACCTTCTATTAAAGAAAGTAAAAATTCATAGTGGTTGTTGTGTGTTCAAAAGGTGGTTTTCGGTATGTCTTCTTCGCACACTCATATTTGATGATACCCAGATCAAAGGTCCAGCTTTGTGAAGATTTGTCCTCCCTTTCATCTAGCAATTCATCTACTATTAGAATAAGGTATTTGTCCTTGATGGTTATGCCATTGAGAGCTCGGTAATCAACGCATATTCGCCATGTTCCGTCCTTCTTGCGTACAAGTAGCACCGGTGAAAAGTAGAGGTTGCAACTTGGCTGAATAACTCCTGTTTCGAGCATCTCTTTTACAATCCTTTCTATTTTATCCTTCTAGAGATGTAGATATTGATATGACCGAGTATTTGCTGGAGGTTTGCCTGAAAGAATCGTTATATCATGCCGATGGGTAAGAGGTAGGTTGTGCGGTTCGTCAAATATGTCTGAAAATTCAGCAAGCAAAGGAAGTAGGTTTGGATCTTCAAATTCTATTGGCTCTCCCTTAGTTTGCTGCTCAAGTTGTACCAAAAAGCTGCTGCATGCTTTATGCAAAACCTTCTCCATTTGTTGTATGCAAATCGTCGTTACGTCGCCCCCACGTTACCCGTTCAGTATCACCTTTTTCTCTTTATTGTAAAATTTCATAATTAGTTGCATAAAATTCCAAGAAATATCACCTAATATCATCAACCATTTAATTAAGAGGATGGCCTCATGATCATCAAGAGAGAAAAGGAAGAAATATACAATTATCTCTTGGTAAGGCCTTATGATCAGCAATAGTTTCACTTATGGGCACCTACGATCATACTTCAAAATCTATCCATCGGCGACCTTAACGTCAAACCTGCTACATTTCTTGATAAGGCCATTCGGATAGCAACCTTACTATTTAGGAAGTTATTAGTACTGCCCGTGTCGATGAGAACAGTGATCGGTTGTTGTTTAAGAAGGCCTCCAAGTTTCATCGTTTGCGGATTTGAGTAGTCAACTAGTACATGTACCGTAACTTTGGTCGGTTGTGACTCTTCTTCTGCATCTTCTTCTTCATGTTCAAGGTGTTAGGACCGGAGTGGCACTAAGAGGGGGGGGTGAATTAGTGCAACGGTAAAGTATGATAAACTTTCGACGATTTAAACACTTACGGAAACTTCGTACGATAAAAGCAACGTTTTGTTTGAAACCATTTCGATTGCGTTTTAACTTGAAGGCATATGTAAGAAGGAGACAGAGAAGTAGAGCATCAAAATGAATATGGTTTGCAGTAATATAAATGACAATAAGATAAATGCAAACCAGAGAAGACGGTAGTTTATAGTGGTTCGGTCAATCATGACCTACATCCACTCCTCCAATTCCTCTTCCGTCGAGGCCACCGGCATCCACTAATGATCTTCCTTTACTAGGCGAAGATCAACCTCCTTCTTACACCTCTCTTACAACCCCTTACAAGTGGTTCACCCTTTTACAAAGATTTCAATGAAAAGAAAGGAGGTGAACACTCAAACTATTGAAAACAAGACTTTTCCTAAAGCTTTTCTCAACTTCTAGCTTCTCCAAAAGGTTGTTATCTCAGCTGAGATTTGAGGGATATTTATAGGCCTCAAGAGGATTCAAATTTGGGCTCCAAAATTTGAATTCTCTTTGGTTCCCGATGCTGGCGGTGCCAGCGCTTGTCAGTTTCTGACACTGATAGTGGACTGGCGGTGCCACCGCCCAACTCTTGGGTGCTGGGTGGTGCCATCGCCCAGTCTAGGCGGTGCCACCGCCTAGGCCAATTCAACTTACTGGTTGGGCTCCAAACTTGGCCCAAACCAGTCCGAACTCGGGCCCAATTGGCCCCTACTTGGGTTATAGGATTAACACCTAATCCTAACCCTAATTAACATGCTAACTATGAATTTAAAGACATTTTCTAAGCTATTACAAAGTCCGTAAGTCAAGACTTCTTCCGGCGAGCTTCCGACGAACTTCCGACGGTCTTCCGATAAACTCTCGGAAACCATTCTGCGGACTCCCGGTAAGCTCCTAGACTTCACGATTTGATCTTGGCGAGTTCCAACGAGCTTCTTCGGCAAGCTTCGATCTTTCTCGGTGAGCTCCACGAACTTCCAATGAACCTTCTGGCGAGCTTCCGAAAAACCCTTCGGCAAGCTCCCTACTCATTCTCGGCTAGTTACGGCAGCATTCCCGACGAACCTTCTGACTTCCGTCGAACTCTCGAACTCCCAACGAATCCTTCACGCTTGACTCCGGCACTTTGTTTCGCTTTATGTCTTCATCGTTATCGTAGTTAATCCTGAACACACAAACCAAAACTTAACTCTGATCTAGACAATTATTACAACGCGAATTGACATTCTGTTGCCCGACACGTCATTGGTTGGCGCTTCGTCCGATTCTTCAGTGCATCGTCCTCTCTTGCGGCTTGTTGCCCAATCGGCGGTTGACCTCCGCAACCCCGATATCCTTGGTGCAATTTCGCTCTCCTTGGCCCGATGCCCGACGCCCGAAGCGTTCAGCCATCCAATATCCTGACGTGATCTCTTCCGGCGCAACGTCAATTCGTCCTGCGTTAATTGTCTAATCCTGATCGAGTAGACCTGCATCACTCAAAATGCAGTTTAAATTATAAACACATATCAAGTGGTTTCATCATCAAAATACGAGATTCAATAATCTCTGCCTTTTTGATGATGACAACCACTTGATGACGGAGTTAACCTTAACTCCCAGAGTTTAAACAAACTCCCCCTATCAATATGCCATATTGATAGAACCTTGAATTCAAACAGAATTCAAGTCATTGCAATATTCATCATGAATACTTGCAACACATCATCATGAACATATGCATAAACTTATGCATCACATGTCATGTCATCAACATACTTCTCCCCCTTTGTCATCAACAAAAAGGAGAAGTACCACAATCAAGTGTTTGTTATATGGGTTCAACTCATTGCATGAAAAACATAATATTAAATTTTTATTATCATGCAATCTAGCAATTTTACAATGTTTTAGAACTTGCAAGCTAGCAATTTAGAGATGTTCAAGAAAGCAACTCTTGCTTCTTGAAATATGCAAGTTTTATAAGCTAGCAAATTCAAATATGTGCAAGTTGGCATATTTGCTTTTCTTGAGATAGGCACGATAGCACATTTTTGCATTTTCTTGATGTTTCAAGCTAGCAATTCTCGGTGATGTTCAAGATAGCAATTTCTTCTCTTTTGAGAAGTGCAATTTTTGCTTTTTTTCTCGAATTGTGCTAGCAATCTATCTCCCCCTTTGTCATTATCAAAAAGATGGGAAAAACCCTTTACATCAATTTTTAAATCATGACAAAGGTAAGTAATCATTCTTCTTTGTGCATCATTATAGTTTCAATGCACAAATTCATTACATTTCATTTTTTTTTTATGTACGATACCAAATCATCATTATGAGCATATTAAACATGATATTCAAGCATTCATAATATATCATTTTGGCAACATGATCATAGCTATTCAAATGATGGTATCTAAATGTCAAAATTCATTACATCCTATCATGCATGATCATTGACTTCTCATTTGTATTTCATGCATTATTTCATTTCATCTCATAAGGAATATCAAGAAGAGTTATTGGGGGATGAGATAAATATTTTATGAATACACGGAATTGTATAAAAATCATATCATAAGTGTTTCATGTATGCATATTATCACATGAAGCATATAAGACAATAATGCAAAGAAATCATATCATAAAGGATATCAATATGAAAATTCAGCAAAGATCACATGATACAATCGCAAAGCATGATATAATTATGCGATATATCATGAGATGATAATTTATCATATCAATGAAAGATATCAATTGTTAAACATGATATGATAATAGTCTAAAAAATTTTAATTTGTGATACATGTGATACATTGCGATACACTAAAAACTTTAATGCGATGCTTTTAAGGATATCAACCTATTTTTGATACAAAGCATGGCAGGAGCAATTATATTTCAAGTTTTCTAAGTTTTGCATTTTTTGCTTCTTTCGAAATAGCAATTCTTTGCTTCTCTTTATATTGCAAGATTTGTAATTCATTGGTAGTGTTCATGATAGCAAGTTCTTTCAATGAAATGATCGAGCTAGCAAATTTTTCTTCCTTTGAAATATGCAAGCTAGTAAACTAACTCCCCCTTTATCATTATCGAAAAGAAGGGAGAACTCAATGGCAAAAAATTTCAACCATTCAACAAGCCAAATATGCAAAGAATTCATGAAAGATATCAATAAGGATCAATTCGTGAATACCAAAGATATGATTCATGGTTCATTAAAATTCTTCTTAACAAGTTCACGATCAAGATTCATATAATTCATAATAAAGCAAATTAATGTACAATCATCACACAAGACATACAAGGCAAAGAAATTTTGTTATTTCTATATTATGAAATATATGATATCAAGGCTCATGATTCATTTGAAAAGATATAGCACAAAGAGCAACTTGAAACATTCTTATCAAGATCATATTTTAAATATTCCAAGTATCAAGATATCAATATGACACTTCATTGAATTCTGAGAAATCAAAAGATAAGTTACACAAAAAAAATTATAATCAAATTATCATTTTTGAGATTCATAACATTTTATTACTATTTCATCAAAATCAATTTCGAGATTCACACAATATCATGAAATCATTAATCTCGATAAGATGGGAAAAGCATTTTCTTTTTAAGTGATTCTTTTAACACATCATAAAAAAAACTCATTTATAATTCAAGTGACTTACAAGATATCATAAATGAATTTATCACTTGTATTTCATCAAAATCGAGAACTCTAGAGATAGAAAATGATTGAAGTATTTAACATGATTGACGCATGATTCATATTTAAAATGTATCTTATGTCGTAAATACGAATGAAGCATTTGTCAAATCTGAAATCATCCTCAAAATTACATTCAATAAATTCATATATGACAAGCATAGATTTATTGAAAAATCAATAAGATAGAGGATTACATTTCATTTTTATAAATTTCTATTCATGTGATTTGCTTCTTATAAGCATGCCTTTGCTTTAGAAAAAAATGTCAACATTCAAGATAGAAAGGTAAATTTCGTAAAATAAATTATCAAGCATGATTCCATGATAACATCCTTTTAATATCTTGATATTCATTATCAAGTATGATTTCAAAAAGTATGTTCAAGAGAAATCATTAAGACCAAATGCATGATACACTCATTTGTTTTCAAAATATTCATCATGTTTATTTTCATGAGATTCACAAGATTGGTAAACTAAATTCATTAATCTCAATAGGATATAAAATTCATTTCCATTTCATACAATTGATTTCATGTGAGGGTGTTCAAGTCTTTTTGTGAAAACATGTATCATCATTTAAAATCAAAAAATAAGTTTTGTCATAAAGCCGTCAAGACCAAACACATCAAAAATAAAACATCATGATATCACATCTATCATCAAAAGACTATCAAGAAATTCATACATATATGTACATGCATTATGTCATCTTAATATGTCATGAGAATGTCATCTTAATTCATCATAAAAATGATTAAACCAAAAACATGTTAATCCAAAATGAGAGTATCAAATCAACATTTACTTCAAAAACTCATGCATGACATAAAATCATCAAAATACACATGCATGGATTAATCCTAAGCATTATCACATATCATATAACTATCATCCATAATGTTGCATACATCATTCAACATTTCAAAACATAACATGCATGAAACCTTTGCAATATACTTTTCATGATCAAATTTTTTTAATTTTTCAAAGATGCTACAAAGGAAAACATGATATAATTTTTGAAAAACAAATTTTTATTTCCTATTCCTACTATCTAAATTAAGTACTCATGAAGGGCTTTAAGTAATTTCAAAATAATTCAAGAGAGTTGAGTTACTTATCTTGTAGTCGAAGCCCGTCGAAACCCAATTCGTCGTTTCACCTTTGGAAGTTCTTGATTCATCCTTGGTTGCCTTCCTCTTCTTTGGCCTCTTCCTCCATTCAAGTTCATTATTTATTTTAGATTTTTGTTTAATAAACTTATTAAGATTTAGTGTTCGAAGTTCAAGTTCATCATTGTCCTCATCACTTGAGTCATCGCTCAAGTGGTATTCATTTGTTCGGAGTTCCAAATCCTTCTTGTTCTTTGGAAGGTGATTTTGTTCATCATGTTCATCATGTGTATTGTACATCATTTCATATGTTATCAACGAACCAACTAGTTCTTCAAGTGGAAAAATATTTAAATCTTTTGTTTCTTGTATTGCGGTTATTTTAGGATCCCACCTTTTTGGAAGGGATCTTAAGATCTTGCTTACGAGATCAAAATTCGAAAAAGATTTACCAAGAACTCTTAGATTATTGATTACATCCGTGAAACGGATGTACATGTCGCCTATAGTCTCGCTTGGTTGCATTCGAAAAAGCTCAAAATCATGCAATAAAATGTTAACTTTCGAGTTTTTGACTCTACTAGTTCCCTCGTGCGTGATTTTCAAGTGTTCGCCAAATATCAAAAGCCGTTTCGCACGTAGAAATCCGATTGAACTCATTTTTGTCCAAAGCGCAAAATAAGGCATTCATAGCCTTTGCGTTTAAAGAAAAATACTTCTTCTCCAAATCCGACCATTCATTCATCGGTTTAGAGGGAAGTTGAAAACCGTTTTCAATGATATTCCATAAATCCAAATTAATAGAAATCAAGAAAACTCTCATTCGAGTTTTCCAATAAGTGTAGTCCAATCCGTTAAACAATGGTGGACGAAAAACCGATAAGCCCTCTTAAAAGCCATGAATAGCCATTTCTCTCGGGTGTAAATCCGAAATGAGAAATACCGGGCTCTGATACCAAATGTTAGGACCGGAGCGGCACTAAGAGGGGGTGAATTAGTGCAACGGTAAAGTATGATAAACTTTCGACGATTTAAACACTTACAGAAACTTCGTACGATAAAAGCAACATTTTGTTTCAAACCGTTTCGATTGCGTTTTAACTTGAAGGCATATGTAAGAAGGAGACAAAGAAGTAGAGCATCAAAATGAAGATGGTTTGCAGTAATATAAATGACAATAAGATAAATGCAAACTAGAGAAGACGGTAGTTTATAGTGGTTCGGTCAATCGTGACCTACATCCACTCCTCCGATTCCTCTTCCGTCGAGGCCACCGGCATCCACTATTGATCTTCCTTTACTAGGCGAAGATCAACCTCCTTCTTACACCCCTCTTACAACCTCTTACAAGTGGTTCACCCTTTTACAAAGATTTCAATGAAAAGAAAGGAGGTGAACACTCAAGCTATTGAAAACAAGACTTTTCCTAAAGCTTTTCTCAACTTCTAGCTTCTCCAAAAGGTTGTTATCTCAGCTGAGATTTGAAGGGTATTTATAGGCCTCAAGAGGATTCAAATTTGGGCTCCAAAATTTGAATTCTCTTTGGTTCCCGATGTTGGCGGTGCCACCACCTGTCACTGGCGGTGCCACCACCTGTCAGTGGCGGTGCCACCGCCTGTCAGTTTCTGACACTAATAGTGGATTGGCGGTGCCACCGCCCAGCCAAGCAGTGCCACCGCCCAGCTCTCGAGTGCTGGGTGGTGCCACCGCCTAGGCCAATTCAGCTCATTGGTTGGGCTCCAAACTTGGCCCAAACTAGTCCGAACTCGGGCCCAATTGGCCCCTACTTGGGTTATAGGATTAACACATAATCCTAACCCTAATTAACATGCTAACTATGAATTTAAAGATATTTTCTAAGCTATTTCAAAGTCCATAAGTCAAGACTTCTTTCGGCGAGCTTCCGACGAACTTCCGATGGTCTTCCGATAAACTCTCGGAAACCATTCTGCGGACTCCTGGCATGCTCCTAGACTTCACGATTTGATCTTGGCGAGTTCCAACGGGCTTCTTCGGCAAGCTCCGATCTTTCTCGGTGAGCTCCGCGAACTTACAATGAACCTTCCGGCGAGCTTCCGAAAAACCCTTCGGCAAGCTCCCTACTCATTCTCGACTAGTTCCGGCAGCATTCCCGACGAACCTTCGGACTTCCGTCGAACTCTCATCTAGACAATTATTACAATGCGAATTGACATTCTATTGCCCGGCACGTCATTGGTTGGCGCTTCGTCCGATTCTTCGATGCATCGTCCTCTCTTGCGACTTGTTGCCCAATCGGCGGTTGACCTCTGCAACCCTGATATCCTTGGCGTAATTTTGCTCTCCTTGGCCCGAAGCCTGACGTCCGAAGCGTTCAGCCATCCAATATCCTGACGTAATCTCTTCCGGCACAACGTCAATTCCTCCTACGTTAACTATCTAATCCTGATCGAGTAGACATGCATCACTCAAAATGCAGTTTAAATTATAAACACATATCAAGTGGTTTCATCATCAAAATACGAGATTCAACACAAGGATCTCTTCTGGATGTTCAATGACCTCTTCTTCTACTAGTTTAATCATAAGAAGTCTCCCTTTACTACAACGATGCTCACGGCTCCACGGCTCATCGCAATGCCAACATTACCCCTTCGCATATCGCTCCCGAAGCTCTTCACTTGTCAACCTCTTTGGTGTAGGGACTCAGTCAACAGTAGGGGGGGCTGAGGGCTTCAATATTTCTGGTTGAGGAGTGACCCTAGTCCTCCGAGCTTCATGGTTCAATTGCTCATCTTGATGTCGTGCGAAAGAGATGGCTGTCATAAGCGTGTACGGTTGTCGCGCTTTAACTTCTCCTCAGATCTCCGGCTTCAAGCCCTCAATGAAGGTCCTCAATAGCTGTTTTTGAGACCAATCATGAGTTTGATTACATAACCTTTCAAACCTAGTTTGGTACTCCTGATTGGTGGAGGTTTGTTGGATCTTTGCTAATTGTCCATCAATATTCTCGTAATCGGTTGGTCTGAAGTGGATCAGTAGTCCTTCTTTAAATTGGTGCCATGAAAGGACTCCATAAGTGTGTTCAAACTAGTCAAACCACTGTATGACATCCCCTTCAAGATGTATAGCTGTAATTTTCACCATAGATGCGTCCACGGTTTTGTGGTACCGAAAATATCACTCCACACGCGACATCCAACCAATCGGGTCTCCTTCTTCCCATCTAGGAAAGTCCACTCTCATGCATGGATAGTTGGGGTTGATCATAGAGCTTTCCCTCTTTTGGAAGTCATATCTTCAGGCTTGGTGCAATTGGGCAAAGCTCTCTCCTTGATGTGATTTCTTCAGGCTTAGTGGTCGGCCCAATCTGAGTTTGGTAAAGAGCATTTGAATCTTATCCTCCTTTCGCGCCTCGAAGGCTTCGAATTTAGCATTGATTACCTTCTCAGATGCCATAGTATATGCCGCCAAATCTATGATGTTATGATCTCTCTTTTGTTATCGGGTTAAAGGCATGTATTGGTTGAGAGAGATGATGGTCGAAAGGGTTGGTGGATTGGTGGATGTAGGCTACGGTTTAGGCTTGTTTTGTGGCTATTTTGGGTGCCGTTTGAGGGTGTGGTTTGGTGGAGTTTTAGGGCTGTGGATGAAAGTTTTGGATCTGTGATAGATGGTAGCAAAGGTTTGATAGAAATCAGTGGAAGTTGCAGCTAGTATGTGCTGTCTTGTAACAGTAGAATTGTCATCGAAGAAACAAAGGTTTCTCGGCGTAATTTCCACCAAAAACTTGAGAGAATTGAGGAGGCAATTGATAGCAAATCACAGTTTATATGACAGCAAGGATGTCTAATTTAATCAAGAAAATTTTGGCAGTATGACAGCAAGGAAATTGGTACAAGTTGCGATTGTAGAATTCTCGTCGAAAAATTTCAGCAGTTTACGACGAAAATTTGCAGCAACACAAAATCATTTTTAGAGATGAATTCCTTAATATATCAATCGTAGATGGAAGACAAGATGATCTATGAATGTATAAGAAATTTTATTTAAACAAGATTGCAAATAGATGGGTTAAGGCAACAATATGCGACTGAAACTTTCTGCAGCACAGATTTTTAAGTATAGCAGATTGGACGTAAAAGATCAGTAGTTTATATTGAGAATTTTTTTATGAAACCAAAGGGAAATCCACTGCTAGGAAGTGTCAAAGCTGTCATAAAAATTTCGTAAAGATTTGGATAGAAACAACGTAGTATCAAGATCAAACAAACAGTGCTAAGCAGCTGAAATTTTACAATGCAGATTTTCAAGTATAGCAGATTAGACGTAAAATATCAATGGTTTATATTGAGAATTTTTTGACAAAACCAAAGGAAATCTGCTGTTAGGAAATGTCAAAGATGTCATAAAAATTTCATAGAGATTTGGATAGAAAAAACACAATAGCAAGATCAAACAGACGGTGCTATATGGTTGGAATTCTGCAATGTATCTTTCGTCGTAGAGATGAAAACTTTATGACGAAAAGTTTATGCAGCAATATAGAAATAATTTTTTTTGGATTTTCAAATAAGGATAACTAAATTGCAGCAACAGTAAGGTAGAAAACCAGAACCTGTTGCAATTCATGGGGAGATCAAAGGATGATCCGTGGTGGTGGAGATGACGGCGGAATTTGGCGATGATCTTTTAAGCAATTGTGGGAATTGCACGGTTGTGGAGGGTTGATGGATGGCTATGGAAGGGCATCGAGATGCCAAGAATGCTGCTCTGATACCAGGTGTTAGAACCCTTACAGATTCTAAACTTGGGGTTGATCTCTTTAGGGGATCGACCTCCTTGGAACTCTATAGGGGTTCTTGTAACATCCCATTAGTCCCACATCGGAAGTGGGCAATGTGTATGATTAGCTTATAAGGGCCTGATGAGTGTACTACAATAACTCCTGCTTAAGCATTTTGGTACGTGGTTGAAGGACCAAAATGGGCTTATTAGCCAGTTGGCTCATCAGACTCGGGTCGTGATATTTGGTATCAGAGCCGACCTAGCATTTGGGCAGGGTAAGAGGGCTCGAGTAGGAAAGGGCTACTCGTGGATGGAGTCAGAGAACTCATCACGGCGTGGAGCCACCACTGAGTTAATCCTCACAATCCTCACATGCACTATGGTAGGGTTCGCTTATAAGGGCTTGATGAGTGTACTATGTTAACTCCCGCTTGCATTTTGGTCCATGGTTGAAGGACCATATTGGCCAGTTGGCTCATCAGACTCAGGTCGTGACAGTTCCTCCCTCCAAGTTGCTGCTCAATGGCTACAGAAAGATTCATCTATTGCTTATCAAAAGCAGAGGAATACATGGCTATTTATAGGATTTCTAAACCCTAACTCCTAATAGGACTCCTATTCAAGACTCCTACTTCTAACCAACTCCTAATAGGACTTCTACTCAAGACTCCTATTCCTTTACAACTCCTAATTCTTCTCTAAGAAATAACCTCATAACCCTAGCCGGCCTCTTCACCTCTTTAATAGGGGTCGGCTTAGGTAGGTTTTAAATGAATGTCCCTCTCAATTAGGACTCTCCTAGCTAGAGTCCTAACACCTCGTCATTCTCGTATCCTAAAAACAACAAAAGAGATTTTTTTTTTTATCAATCTCTGAATAAAAGTCACTAAACTTCCATTTTTTTTTATTGTGCATCTAGTATATCAAAAAAAAAAAATCATAGTGATCCTCAAATCATGCTTTCATACCACCTTTGTCACACCTCTTAAATTTAATTCTCATTCCGGAGGTATGAACCTAACTCAAAATTGATAATATTATAATTCAACAAAGAATCCATGATCCAATCGCACATTTGAGGCCACTGTGAAAACACTCAAGTCAAAATTCACTTATATAATCCTTAATTCATAAAACTTGTGCAGTTTATAATCATACCATCGTATCACTTTATGATTCATAAAATCCAAAGCCAACTTAACAAAACCACAACCACAACATAAATCCAAAAGCATGGCAATCTATATAATCAGAGATCCAACATATGTTGAATCTCGGATTTTGATGAAAAAATCGATTGATGGGTTAATTGATCTAATCCATATTATTGAGTTAAGTGTGCAGGATTAACTACGATAACCAGAAAACACAAAGCAAGAATACCGGAGTCAAGATCGATGGACGTTTAAGAGTCCGAAGAATCATCGGAGATGTTGCCGGAACCAACCGAGAAGAAATCGGGAACCTATTGGAATTTTCGGAAGTTCGCCGAAGAGATCGTCGGAGGTTCACGGATATCACCGAGAAGGCTCGGCTACTCGTTAAAATCATCACAAGATCGGGAGCTTGCAGGGAGTCCGTCGGAAGAAGTTCGTCGGAAAGCTCGCCGGAACAAGACTCGACGTTCGCGGTTGAAAACTTGCTTAGGATGTTTTTTTTGTTATGTAGTTCACTTGTAATTAGGATTAGGATTAAGAGATAATCCTATATCCTGGTTAGGGGCCAATTGGGCCCAAAGTCAGATTTGGTTTGGGCTAAAATTAAGCCAAACCAGTGAATCGGAGAGCCAAGCGATGCCACCGCCTGGCTGGGCGGTAGCACCGCCCAGCACCCGAGAGCTGGGCGGTGACACCTCCTGGGCTAGGCGGTTGCACCGTCCAGCACCCGAGCGCTGGGCGGTGGCACCGCTTGGTTGGGCGGTGGCACCGCCAACATCGGGAACATAAGAGAATTCAAATTTTTGGAGCCCAAATTTGAATCCTCTTGAGGCCTATAAATACCCCTCAAGTCTCAGCTGAGAATACAACTTTTTGAGTAGCAAGTGATTGAGAGAAAAGTCTTAGAAGAGTCTTTGCCTTTCTTGTTTTCAATTTGCTAGTGTTCACCTCCTTCTTTCTTGTTGAAAATCTATAAGAGAGTAAACCGCTTGTAAAAGTTGTAAGAGGGGTATTTACCCTTTCCTTTCAAGAGATTTGCTAGTGGAAGATGGGAGCCTCATCGAAGAGGGGCCTCGCAAGTGGATGTAGGTCACTTGACCGAACCACTTTGCATTTCATTACTGCTATTTATATTACTGCAAACCCTCTTACTTGCTTTATTTCCTCATTACATTTACTGCACAACTTTACGAATACGCTTTTAAGTTAAGCACTTTCGATTCTGATTTTTTTCGTACGACAGATTTGTCGAAACCAACGTTTTAAGCCGCTGCACTAATTCACCCCCCCCCCCTCTTAGTGCCGCTCCGATCCTAACAATTGGTATCAGAGCAAGGCTCACTCTCATATTTGGTTTAATACCTAAGAGAGATGGCTTACTCAGGCATGCATGAGGGTCTTTCTATCACACGTGCACCCTTGTTTAATGGGTCGGATTATACTTATTGGAAGACTCGGATGAGGATCTTCCTCATTTCTATGGATTTCGAGCTTTGGACTATTGTTGAAAACGGATTTCAAAAATCTTCTCTTCCGATGAGCGAATGGAATGAATCGGAGAAGAAGGTTTTTGCTTTAAATGCAACGGCTATGAATGCCTTGTTTTGTGCACTAGACAAAAATGAATTTAATCGTGTTTCAATTTGTGATTCGGCTTTTGATATTTAGAGAACTCTTGAGGTCACTCATGAAGGTACTAGCCGAGTGAAAGAGTCCAAAATCAACATCCTTGTGCACTCTTACGAACTTTTCCGAATGAAATCAAGTGAGTCAATCGGAGACATGTACACCCGGTTTACGGATGTCATCAATGGACTCAAAGCTCTTGGTAAAGATTTTACTAACTTTGAACTAGTAACTAAAATCTTAAGATCCCTCCCTAAAAGTTGGGATCCAAAAGTTACGGTCATTCAAGAGGCCAAAGACCTTAAAGCATTCCCTCTTGAAGAACTCATTGGGTCTCTAATGACCTACGAAATGACATGTCAAGCTCATGACGAGCTCGAGAACCCCCTTCCAAAGAACAGGAAGGATATGACACTCAAATCACAAGAAGACCACTTGAAAGGAACATCAAGTGATGAGGACAGTGACAATGACATTGCACTTTTGACTCAAAAATTTAAAAAATATTTAAGAAAGAACAAATTTAAAAATAATACAAAAATAAATTTGAACAAAAGATGGACCAAGTGATTTGCTATGAATGCAAAAAACCGGGACACTACAAGAACGATTATCCTCAAGCCAAAAAGACAACATCAAAGAAGAAGGCGCTCAAGACAACGTGGGATGATTCAAGCGCGTCCGAAGAAGAGGAGTCCAACACCGAGCAAGTTGCTCATTACGCGCTAATGGCTTTAGGAGAAGAGGTATGTGATTTATTTAATGAAGATTTATCTTTTGAAGAACTCTCTATCGCTTTTCATGAATTATTTGATGAATGTAGAACTGTTAGCAAAAAGTTAAGTATCTTAAAGAAAGAGCATACTTTGCTACAAGATAAGTTTGATAGTCTTCAAACTCCTCCATGCTCTAAGTGTGAGCATTTAGAAGCAATAAAAAATAAAAATTTGCTTCTTAAAGAAACCTTAAACAAGTTTAAGGTTTGTAGCAAAGGATTAGATATGATCCTTGCACACAAGGGTCACGTCACAAATAGAAATGGAATTGGATTTGTAAAAGGATTACATCAAAATCCTACCACTTTCATAAAAGGACCTACATTACATGTTTCCTCTTATATGAAATGCAACTTCTGTTGCAAATCTGGACATATTGCCAACAAATGTCCATTTAGGAAAATTAGTTCACAAAAATTAATATGGGTTCCTAAAGGAACTATAAAGGATTCAATAATAAATAACAAAGTTAGTGGATCAATTTTTGAGGCACCCAAAATCAAATGGGTACCTAAAAGTCATCCTCTTTTGTAGACAAACCCACAAGCTAGGAGCAAGAGATGGTATCTCGATAGTGGATGCTCAAGATATATGACTGGAGATCCATCTCATTTCTCTATGCTCACTAGCAAAGAAGAAGGGTACGTCACCTTCGGAGACAACAACAAAGGCAAAATCATTGGCAAGGGAACTATTGGTAACAAATTTAGTTTTTCCATTGATGATGTTTTACTAGTTGATGGATTGAAACATAATCTCTTGAGTATTAGTCAACTATGCGATAAAGGTTATATCGTTAGATTCGAATCAAATATGTGTATTATCGAAAAACCAAACAATAACTTGACTATGATTGCATTAAAATAAAATAATGTCTATACCATCAACCTTGATGAACTATGTAATGAAATGTGCTTCTCCGCTCTAAATGATGATGCTTGGCTTTGGCATAGGAGATTAGGCCATGCAAGCATGAAACTAATATCTAAGATCTCATCTAGAGAATTAGTACGAGGGATTCCAAATATGAAGTTTACTAAGGACAAAGTATGTGATGCATATCATGTATTCAAATTAACTAATGCTCTCTATGGCTTGAAACAAGCTCCTAGAGCTTGGTATGAAAGGCTTAGTTACTTTCTTATTTTAAATAATTTTACCAAAGGCAAGGTTGATACTACATTGTTTATTAAACATTTTGAAAATAATTTTCTTATTGTGCAAATTTATGTTGACGATATTATTTTTGGCTCTTCGGATGAATCACTATGTGAATCATTTGCCAAATGTATGAGTCATGAATTTGAAATGAGTTTAATGGGTGAATTAACTTTCTTTTTAGGATTACAAATCAAACAACTTAGTGATGGTATATTTCTTAACCAATCCAAATATACATTAGAATTGTTAAAACGATTTAACATGGATAATTCAAAAGCAATAAACACCCCTATGAGTACTGCGACTAAGTTAGATATGGATGAAAATAGTGAAAATTTCGATCAAAAAACATATAGGGGAATGATAGGTAGTCTACTCTACCTCACCGCGACTAGACCAGATATTATGTTTAGTGTAGGACTTTGCGCTAGGTTTCAATCTAATCCTAAATTATCTTATCTTAAGAGTGTTAAAAGAATATTTAGGTATCTTAAAGGAACTCCAAATTTAGGATTGTGGTATCCAAAATCTGAAAAATTCGATCTAATAGCTTATGCAGATGCCGATTTTGGCGCATGCAGGATAGATAGAAAAAGTACATCCGGAACATGCCAATTTTTAGGACATGCACTTGTTTCTTGGACTTCCAAGAAACAAAATTCAGTTGCACTATCTACGGCGGAAGCCGAATACATTGCTGCAAGTGCATGTTGTGCACAAGTTATTTGGATGAAAAATACATTAGAAGACTATGAAATTCACTTTAAAAACATTCCTATAAAATGTGATAATACTAGTGCCATATGTCTTACTAAAAATCCAATTCAGCACTCTAGAACTAAGCACATCGACGTTAGGCATCATTTCATACGCGATCATGTCATTAACAATGATGTTGTTCTAGAATTCATTGACACAAAGCATCAATTAGCAGATATATTTACAAAAGCTTTGAACGAAGACCAATTTGAATTCATTAGAAGGGAATTAGGTATGTTAAATTGTCCCTAAAAATAAACTTGTTTGAATGGATTTTTCGTAAAGCTTTTCATCCTCTCTCTGTTCCTCGATGAATCTGATCCTTCTCTTTCGATTCTAAATGACATGTTAAATTATCTTATCCTATCTTAAGTCAAACACCGCTCCCATCTGATCAAGATTAATGATTTTATGATATTTTATGAATCTCGAAATTGATTTTGATGGCTTGATTATGAGTTTCAAGTTGACGATGTAAATTTAAATAAGTTTGTATTCGAATTATGATCTTGACTTATTGGAGTTACTACTTGATATTTTTTAATCACAATCTCTTCCTTGCACACCTACAATTTGTGTTATTTATAGAAAGAAGAGATTTGATAAAATGGATGAATGCTGAATTTTCCTTTAGGTGAACTCTGCGTAAATATTTTAGCATACTTAATTTTGGATGATGGATTTTCGTATGATCAATGCTGAATTCCTGATATTATAATCACAAGTTATAATCTTCAAGTCTCATTTTTTTTCTTGGTAAGTATCTTCAAGTCTCATTCCCTTCTTGTTGATGACAAAGGGGGAGAAAAGTGATGACTTGTACCATTTTGATAGCATGACTTATATGAATTTCAAAAGCATGTGTGATATGAATGTCTTATATGCCTTGCAAAATGCCTTGCAAAATCCTTGAGAATATCGCAAGATTGATTGATCATATTGAAAGCTTGCCTTACATTTATATCATGAAATTCATGTTGAAAATATTTATCTCCTATCGTAGTAAAAATTATCTCTTATCATTCTACTTGATAATGATTTTCATCGAAGTTTTGTATTTACTATTGCTTAATGAGAATAACGATAAGTTCTACGGTTAGAACTTATCGGTTTATGCTTGAGTTCTATGGATGGAATTCAAGTGTTTTCATCTTCTCATAATATGGCATATAGATAGGGGGAGTTATGTTTAACTCCGTCATCAATTGATTGTCATCATTAAAAAGGGGGAGATTGTTGAATATCGGATTTTGAAGATAAAATCGATTGATGGGTTAATTGATCTAATCCATATTATTGAGTTAAGTGTGCAGGATTAACTATGATAACTAGAAAACACAAAGCAAGAATACCGGAGTCAAGATCGATGGACGTTTAAGAGTCCGAAGAATCGTCGGAGATGCCGCCGGAACCAACCGAGAAGAAATCGGGAACCTATCGAAATTTTCGGAAGTTCGCCGAAGAGATCGTCGGAGGTTCACGGAGATCACCGAGTAGGCTCGGCTACTCGTTAAAATCATCACAAGATCGGGAGCTTGTAGGGAGTCCGTCGGAAGAAGTTCGTCGGAAAGCTCGCCGGAACAAGACTCGACGTTCGCGGTTGAAAACTTGCTTCGGATGTTTTTTTTGTTATGTAGTTCACTTGTAATTAGGATTAGGATTAAGAGATAATCCTATATCCTGGTTAGGGGCCAATTGGGCCCAAAGTCAGATTTGGTTTGGGCTAAAATTAAGCCAATCCAGTGAATCGGAGAGCCAAGCGATGCCACCGCCTGGCTGGGCGGTAGCACCGCCCAGCACCCGAGAGCTGGGCGGTGACACCTCCTGGGCTAGGCGGTTGCACCGTCCAGCACCCGAGCGCTGGGCGGTGGCACCGCCAGCATCGGGAACATTAGAGAATTCAAATTTTTGGAGCCCAAATTTGAATCCTCTTGAGGCCTATAAATACCCCTCAAGTCTCAGCTGAGAATACAACTTTTTGAGTAGCAAGTGATTGAGAGAAAAGTCTTAGAAGAGTCTTTACCTTTCTTGTTTTCAATTAGCTAGTGTTCACCTCCTTCTTTCTTGCTGAAAATCTGTAAGAGAGTGAACCGCTTGTAAAAGTTGTAAGAGGGGTATTTACCCTTCCCTTTCAAGAGATTTGCTAGTGGAAGGTGGGAGCCTCATCGAAGAGGGGCCTTGCAAGTGGATGTAGGTCACTTGACCAAACCACTTTAAAAACGGCGTAATCTCTGGTTTGCATTTCATTACTGCTATTTACATTACTGCAAACCCTCTTACTTGCTTTATTTCCTCATTACATTTACTGCACAACTTTGCGAATATGCTTTCAAGTTAAGCACTTCCGATTCCGATTTTTATCGTACGAAAGATTTGTCGAAACCAACGTTTTAAGCCGCTGCACTAATTCACCCCCCCCCCCCCCCCTCTTAGTGTCGCTCCGATCCTAACAACATATACCACATGTTTATATCATTACATAGCTTAAACTTAACATTCCCAAAATCCCGACATAAGTGGTACTTTGTAAATATTTACAAGATACATCGATCTAGATTTGTCATTGATATTTCATTATACACAAAATGAACATATACAATATCAACCCATCAAGTACGATATATTTGCCCCAAAATTTTCTAGCTTTCCATAGCCTCAACCCAATTTATACATTTTAGCAAGCGATAAGCTATCCTGAAAATTTTATATAGCAACGGGATGAGCATATAAAGCTCAATAAGTGACTAACATATCCATAATAAAGAGGACATTTTTTAAACAAATAAGGTATGAAAAATACAAAGCAGAGATACAAGATGAAAACAGAGGCATGTTCTGTTTGAATGCAAAATTATGATGTCGTTTCGTTCGAAGCATGTTTTCTTCATATAATGGAGTAAGGGCTATTGGAGCATATCATAGGCAGAAGAAGCATATCCATGGCATATGATATATTTCAAAGTGTATCAAAGACATAAGGAGCATTTCGGATATCAATGGCATATGAAACATTTTGAAACATATTAATAGTGGATGAAATGCTTCGGAATGTATCATTGGCATATAAAAATGTTTTGGAAGCATAAGAAGCATTTTAGAACATATCAAAGAATAAATACGAAATAGAAGCTCAAACGTCGCATTTGATGTTGCATACATTTCATTCTTATCCAAAACATACATAGAAGCATATAACCAAAGCTTTGGATATCATATCAAATAGAAAAAAGGTGAAGTGGGATCTCAAACATAATCTAGAGCATCATGGGCTCTATGCACGTACCTTTTACCACTTCTGGCAAAGTTCTAGACAATCCCTTTCTATTTCTAGCAAAGGTCCAAATAATCCCTTTACCATTTCTGGTAAAGGTCTAAACAATCCCACAAATACCGAAGTACAAAAGGGCATTGTGAACAATAAGGTTGATACATATCAGAAACACATGCTGAATAACGGAATGCATTTGCCTATACTAATCATTATGATGCAAACATGAACTTTACATGATAGCTGCAGTTGTATAAATAATTGAAGGACAAAAGTATATAGGAATTCAAGGATATAATGTAAAGCTCAACTAAAATAAGGGTTTTTGCTAAAATCGATCTCCAAAACGAAGAAACAAGAGGAGGCAAAATCGACTAAAGCTCAATTCTAGCAGAATTTAAGAGGCAGATTGCATAAATTATTTAGTTAACCATTTATACTCTAATTCACATAAAATAGGTGTCATTCCAAAGATGTGTTAATCTATTTTCAAATAAATTTGTTTTAATAGAGTTAGAGTTTACAATAAAGAGTTACAAGTAATTTCGTAGTGAAAGGTCTAAAAACATCAGCTCTATTTTACTAAATCTATAGGGTCAAAAGAAACAGATGTTTTCAGGTTTCATTTTTATTCCAAAAATTTCAAATCAGATAAGCGCAGAAAGATGTTAGAGTCTAGTTTTCAATAAATCATATTTTGCATGAATCTGAGTTCCTAACAGGAAGTTATAACTGTTAAGCAACAAGAGGTCAGAAATTATAGTCCCTATTTTGTAGAATCTATAGGGTTAATTAAAACAAAAGTCTGAGTAGGCATTTAATATCTAAATAATTCAATCTCAGTATAGAAATAAAGATCATTAAGTCTTCTTTCAAATGAATTAGACTATTCTGAAATCAGATTTTAGTGCTAAAAGTTAGGTCTGAAACATTGCATATAGGTCAGACAATCAAAAAATTATAGATTCATGGCTTTGTATCAAACCGAAAGAAAGGTTTGGTTCTAAGCTGAAATCTTTCAAATTATATAGAATTAAAATGAAAATAGAGATTAGGATTACTGTGGGATGGGGTTAGAACACTTGCCATAGAAGAGTTTGATTCTCAAATATGGAGAGTTGATACAAAACCTAAAGCAAAGCTTCCTCTTCCTCTTCTTCTTCTTCTTCTTCTTCTTCTTCTTCTTCTTCTTCCCTTCTCTTCTCAACCTAACGTTGGTTGTAGAAACTTAAGTTTTCTTTCTTTAATCTCTCATCTAATTACTCTAATTACTTGGGTTTGGCTAATACAAGAGTTGCAAGGTATCATGCATGCATAAAAGGGCTAAGTGTCATCTTTAGAGTAAACATAAGTGGCACCAACCTTAGGTTTGCTAGTGACACATGTCCACCATTTTTTTTTTTTTAACTTAAATCTGAATCTTTCATAAATCATATCAAATTTTTAATATTCACTTTTAGGTCCCTAGCCATAAACTTTTAATATAATATCATTTAATAAAAAAAATTATTAAATAATCCTCATATTTACAAACATGTATTTGCTAAATTTTCAAAAATGGGGGATGTTACACTCACCCCTCCTTAAAAGAAAATTTTAGTGCTCTAAATTTTTTATACCTCATTAGACGAAAAGATGAGGATAAGCTTTCTTCATTTCATCCTCAAGCTCCAAGGTTATTTCTTCTCTAGAATGATATCTCCAGATCACTTTAACCAGAGGGATGACCCGATTCCTCAGAATCTTTTCTTTCTTATCAATAATCTGAGTGGGCTCTTCCACATAAGACAAGTCTTTATCAATCACCAACGGCTCATACTTATCATGGATATGGCACAATGATGGTGGCAAGGCAATCTTGTAAGCGACAGAACCAACCCTCTCAAAAATCTCAAAAGTTCCAATAAATCTTGGGCTTAACTTTCCTTTCTTCCCAAATCTTACAACACCATTAGAAGGGGAGACCTTCAGGAATACAAAATCACCGATTTGAAACTCAATATTTCATCTTCTATTATCAGCATAACTCTTTTGACGACTCTAAGCAATCTTTAACCTTTTTATTATAAGTTGAATTTCTTAGTAGTCTCTTGTACTTTGTTTGGGGCTAATAACTTTCTATCACTAATTTCTTCCCAACATATAGGCATCCTGCACTTTCGCCCATATAAAGTTTCATAAGGAGCAATCTGAATACTTAAATGATAACTATTATTATAAGTAAACTCAATAAGAGATGTCTTTATCCCATTTACCTTTCCAATCCATAATATAGGCTCGAACCAAATCCACCAAATCCTCAAGTGTTTGAATGGTTCTTTCTGATTGACCATCAGTATGAGGGTGATAAATAGTGCTAAACTTGACTTTAGCGCCCATAGCTTCCTATAACCTTCTCCAAAATCTAGATAGAAATCTGGTCTCTATCAGAGATGATCTCCTTTGGAACACCATGAAGTCTTACTATTTCATTGATATATAAATCTACAAGTCTATCAACAGAATAAGTCATATTGATCGGTAGGAAATATGTAAATTTCGTTAACCTATCAATGATAACCCAAATATCATCATCTTTTCTAGAAGTTCGGGGTAGTCCTGAAACAAAGTGCATGGTAATACATTCCTATTTCCATTCAGGAATATCTAAAGGTTGCAACAAACCTCCAGGTCTTTGGTGTTCTGCTTTGATTTGCTGACAAGTCAAACACTTTAAAACATATATTGAAATCTCCTTCTTCATGCTTTCCCACCAATAATGACTTTGGACATCTTAGTGCCCAGGATGCATAGTGTACTTTGAATTATGACCTTCCCTCAAGATTTGATTTTTGATATTTGGGTCATTTGGAACACATATTCTATACCCAAATCTTAATAGGCCATCCTTTAACACATATTCTATTCTGTCCTTCTTTAATTTATTGAATAAGATCAGATTGCACTTGGATGGAGACCATTAATATCATTGAGTCTTGCCCTTTTCTCATAACATTCAAATCATAATTCTCTTATAATAACTTCTATTGCTTCACAACCAAAGTCGCCATAAAACTTGTAAATTTTCTACTAAGGGCATCTACTACAACATTAGCTTTACCCGGGTGATAACGAATGGTACAATCATAATCCATTAGAAGTTCTACCCATCTCTACTGCCTCATGTTTAACTCTTTTTGAGTAAAAATATACTTTAAACTCTTGTGATCAGTAAAGATTTCAAATGTTCGCCCATACAAGTAATGCCTCCAAATCTTTAGAGCAAAAACAATTGCTACCAATTGCAAATCATGAGTTAGATAATTTAGTTCATAACTCTTTAGTTGTCTAGAAGCATAAGCAATCACTTTTCCTTCTTGCATCAAAACACATCCAAGGCCCTTTCTTGAGGCATCAGAATAAACCATAAATCCCTCATCACCATTTGGAATAGTGAGAATAGGGGCACTAGTCAATCTCCTTTTTAACTCTTGAAAACTTTGCTCGCAATCATCACCCCATACAAATTTCATATTCTTTTGAGTGAGTTTGGTGAGAGGTTGAGCGATTTGAGAAAATCCTTCCACAAATCTCCTGTAATAACCTGCCATGCCTAAGACGCTTCTAACTTCTATTACATTTATTGGCACTTCCCATTTAACAATAGCTTCCACTTTCTTTGGATCAATAGATTTGCCCTTCCCTGAAATCACATGGCCTAAGAAAGCAATTTCATTCAACCAAAATTCACATTTGCTGAACTTTGCATACAACTTCTTTTCTCTTAGTATGGACAATAGTAAATTCACCCTCTCTATCTGGAGGTAAACCAGACAAGTCATCTGGAAATATATCAGGGAACTCTTTGACCTCTGAAATTTCATTTATGTGAGTTTCTTGATTTGAATGACCCTTTACGCACACAATATAATAAAAACAACCCTTCTGCATAAGATGATAAGCCTGAAGTGCTAATATTAAGTAAGGAGGCAAATCATGGCTAATACCCTCAAAATAAAATATCGGCTGATCTGGTATGCAGAAAGTAATTATTTTTGTATAGCAATCAAAACTAGCATGATAGGAAGATAGCTAATCCAACAAAGTATAATATCAAAACCCTGGATCTTTAGGAGAATCAAATCAGCAAGAAGTTCATATTCTCCGATAGAAATCAAACAAGATGGATAAACCAAGTTTGCTATCAAAGAATCCCCAACGGCATTAGTTACACATAACATATAATCTAGCGGTCTAGGTTGAACGCCCAAGTAATAAGCAAAGTATTGTGAAACAAAAGATAAGTTAGAACCGAGATGAAACAAAACTTTTGCATTTCTTTTAAAAACACGAATAATACCTTTAACCACTGATTTAGAGGCTCTGAAATCCTGTTCAGTGATAGCATATACTCTAGCATGAGATGTTGACTTAGGAGGCAATGGCTCTTTCCTCTTGTTCAGTAGGCAATCTCTTACTTTATTATCTAACTTTCCAAAAGCAAAACAAGCTCCAATCGTTCGAAAACACTAACTTGTTTCATGATTTAATCTGCATTTAGCACATGACTGAGTCCTTTGTGGTGGTTTTCCTTTCTCAAATGTAGATATCTTGGCCCTCTTATAACTTGTTTTAGATTCATTCCCTCTCTTACTTTTGCTAATAAATATATCTTTCTTATCCTTGATTTCTTGAATTTCCTCCAAGTCTCTTTCAATTATCATAACCCTTTTGACCACATCGGCATAAGCTTGGAGTTTTAATGTTGATATCCGACTTCTTATAGTTGGCCTTAGGCCCCTTTCAAATTTCTTTACTTTTCTAATTTTATCATCAGTTATATGAGTAGCAAATCTGGATAGCTCAGTAAATTTAGATTCATACCTTACAATTGTCAAATTTCCCTGGATGAGATCCAAGAACTCCAATTCTTTCTGCTCTCTAATGCAATCTGGAAAATATTTATCGTTGAACTTTTCTATGAATACCTTCCATGTGATTGGCTCATGTTTGATTTTAAAAATCCTTTTAATCATTCTCCACTAGTGCTCAGCCTCTCCTTCCAACATAAAAGCTGCAAGAGAAACCTTTTGATCATCAGGGCAATTTAAGACATCAAATATTTTCTCTATCTGCATCATCCATCATTCAGCTACCATTGGATTAGGCTCACCACTAAAACTGGGAGGACTAAGCTTCTTAAACTGTTCAATTCCCAACCTAGTCCGGTTTAATGTCCCCGTTTGATCATTTCTTCCTTGTTGGACTTGTTGTTGCATCACTTGTGTCATAGTCTCTAGAGTTCTTATAATTCCACTCAATTGATCAGTAGTAGATGCAATCGGAGAACCAGATGACCTCCTCATCCTCGCATCCTAAAAACAACAAAAGAAAAAAAAAAAATTTATCAATCTCTGAATTGAAGTCACTAAACTTCCTTTTTTTTTATTGTGCATCTAGCATATAAAAAAAAAAATTCATAGTGATCCTCAAATCATGCTCTAATACCACCTCCGTCATGCCCCCTAAATTTAATTATCAATTTTGATAATCAATATTATCAAAATTGATAATATTATAATTCAATAAATAATCTAGGATCTAATCATACATTTGAGGCCACTAAGAAAACACTCAAGTCAAAATTCACTTATATAATCCATAATTCATAAAACATGTGTAGTTTATAATCATAGCATCGTATCACTTAATGATTCACAAAATCCAAAGCCAACTTAACTAAACCATAACCACTTCATAAATCCAAAAGCGTGGCCATCTATACAATCATTGAACCAACATATACCACAAGTTTATATCATTACATAGCTTAAACTTAACATTCCCAAAATCTCGACATAAGAGGGACTTTCCAAATATTTATAAGATACATTGATCTAGATTTGTCATTGATATTTCATTACACACAAAAGGAACATATACAATATCAACCTATCAAGTATGAAATATTTTTCGCAAAATCTTCTAGCTTTCCATTGCCTCAACCCAATTTACACATTTTAGTGAGCGATAAGCTATTCCGAAAATTTTATATAGCAACAGGGTGAGCATATAAAGCTCAGCAAGTGACTAATATATCCATAGCAAAGAGAACAATTTTCAAACAAATAAAGTATTAAAAATACAAAGTAGAGATACAAGATGAAAACAAAGGCATGTTTTGTTTGAATACAGAATTACGATATCATTTCGTTCAAAGAATGTTTTGTTCATATAATGGAGTAAGGACTAATTGAAGTATATCATTGGTAGAAGGAGCATATCCATGGCATATGGTATATTTCAAAGTATATGAAAGACGTAAAGAGCATTTCGGATATCAATGGCATATGAAACATTTCGGAACATATCAATTGTGGATGAAATGATTCGGAACATATCAATGCCATATGAAAATATTTTGGAAGCATAAGAAGCATTTCAGAATATATCAAAAAATAAATACGAAACAGAAGCTTAAACGTCGCATTTGACATTGCATACATTTCATTCTTATCCAAAGCACACATAGAAGCATATAACCAAAGCTTTAGATATCATATCAAATAGATAGAAGGTGAAGTGGGATCTCAAACATAATCTAGAGCATCATGGGCTCTAAGCACATACCTTTTACCACTTATGGAAAAGGTCCAGACAATCTCTTTACTATTTCTAGCAAAGGTCCAAATAATCCCTTTACCATTTCTGGCAAAGGTCCAGACAATACCATAAACACCGGAGTACAAAAGGGCATTATGAACAATAAAGTTGGTACATATCGGAAATACATACGGAACAACGGAATGCATGTGCCTATATGAATCATTGCCATGTAAACATAAACTTTACATGATAGCTATAGGTATACAAATAATTGAAGGACAAAAGTATATAGGAATTCAAGGTAATAATGTAAAGCTCAACTGAAGTAAGGGTTTTTGCTGATATCGATTTAAAAAAAAAAGAAACAAGAGGAGGCAAAATCGACCAAAGCTTAATTCCGACAAAATTTAAGAGGCATATTGCATAAATTATTTGGATAACCAATTATGCTCCAATTTATATAAAATAGGTTTCATTCGAAAGATGTATTAATCTATTTTCAGATAAAGGAAGTTTTGCTATAATTGGAGTTTGAATAGGGAGTTACAAATAATTTCGTAGTGAAAGGTCTAAAAACATTAGCTCTGTTTTACTGAATCCATAGGGTCGATAAAAATAGATGTTTTCAGTTTACATTTGTATTCCAAAAATTTCAAATTAGACAAGCACAGAAATATGTTTGAGTCTAGTTTTCAATAAATTACATTTTGCATGAATCTGAATTCCTAGCAGGAAGTTATAAGTAGTTAAGCAACAAGAGGTCAGAAATTATAGTCCCGATTTTGTAAAATTTGTGGGGTTAATTAAAATAGATGTCTGAGTAGGCATTTAAACTCTAAATAATTCAATCTCAGTATCAAAATAAAAATCTTTAAGTTTACTTTCAAATGAATTAGACCTAAATCAGAATTTAATGCTAAACGTTAGGGCTGAAACAATGTATAGATGTCAGATTACCGAAAAATTACAGATTCATGGCTTTGTATCAAAACGAAAGAAAGGTTTGGTGCTAAGCTGAAATCTTTCAAATTATGTAGAATTAAAAGAAAAATAGAGATTATGATTACTGTGGGATAGGGTTAGAACACTTGCCTTAGAAGAGCTTGATTCCCAAATGTGGGGAGTTGATGCAAAATGTTCCTCTTCCTCTTCTTCTTCTTCTTCTTCTTGATTCCCAAATGTGGGGAGTTGATGCAAAATGTTCCTCTTCCTCTTCCTCTTCCTCTTCTTCTTCTTCTTCTTCTTCTTCTTCTTCTTCTTCTTCTTCTTCTTCTTCCCTTCTCTTCTCAAACTAACTTTGGTTATAGAAACTTAAGTTTTCTTTCTTTAATCTCTCATCTAATTATTCTAATTACTAGGGTTTGACTAATACAAGGGTAGCAAGGTGTCATGCATACATAAAAGGGGCTAGGAGTCATCTTTAGAGCAAACATAAATGGCACCAACCTTAAGTTAGCTAGTGACACATGTCAACCATTTTTTTTCATTAACTTAATTCTGAATCTTTCATAAATCATATCAAATTTTTAATATTCACTCTTAGGTCCCTAGCCATAAATATTTAATATAATATCATTTAAAATAAAAAAAATTATTAAATAATTCTCATATTTACAAATATGCATTTACTAAATTTTCAAAAATGGTGAATGTTACACTCTCCCCTCCTTAAAAGAAAAATTTTAGTCCTCTAAATTTATCATACCTCATTAGATGAAAAGATGAGGATAAGCTTTCTTCATTTCTTTCTCAAGCTCCCAAGTTGTTTTCTCTCCAAAATGATATCTCCATATCACTTTAACCAGACAGATGACCCGATTCCTCAGGATCTTTTCTTTCTTATCAATAATCTGAGTGAGCTCTTCCATATAAGACAAGTCTTTATCAATTACCATTGGCTCATACTTAATGATATGAGAGGGATCAGGTATATACATTCTGATCATTGAAACATGAAATATATCATGGATATGGCACAACGATGGTGGCAAGGTAATCCTGTAAGCGACAGAACCAACCCTCTTAAGAATCTCAAAAGTTCCAATAAATCTTGGGCTTAACTTTCCTTTCTTCCCAAATCTTACAATGCCTTTAGAAGGGGAGACCTACAGGAATACAAAATCCTCGATTTGAAACTCAATATTTCGTATTCTGTTATTAGCATAACTCTTTTGATGACTCTAAGCAGTCTTTAACCTTTTTCTTATAAGTTGAATTTTCTTAGTAGTCTCTTGTACTTTGTTTGGGGCTAATAACTTTCTATCGCCAATTTCTTCCCAACATATAGGCATCCTACACTTTCGCCCATATAAAGCTTCATAAGGAGCCATCTGAATACTTGAATGATAACTATTATTATAAATGAACTCAATAAGAGATATATCTTTATCTCATTCACCTTTTTAATCCATAACATAGGCTCGAGGCAAATCCTCAAGTGTTTGAATGCTTCTTTCCGATTAACCATCAGTTTGAGGGTGATAAGCAGTTCTAAACTTGACTTTAGTACCCAAAGATTCTTGTAACCTTCTCCAAAATCTAGATAGAAATCTGGAGTCTCTATCAGAGATGATCTCCTTTGGAACACCATGAAGTCTTATTTTTTCATTGATATATAAATATGCAAGTCTATCAAGAGAATAAGTCATATTGATCGGTAGGAAATGTACAAATTTCGTTAACCTATCAATGATAACCCAAATAGCATCATGCTTTCTAGAAATTCGGGGTAGTCCTGAAATAAAGTCCATGGTAATGCATTCCCATTTCCATTAAGGAATATCTAAAGGTTGTAACAAACCTCTAGGTCTTGGTGTTCTGCTTTGATTTATTGACAAGTCAAACACTTTGAAACATATATTACAATCTCCTTCTTCATGCCTTCCCACCAATAATAACTTTGGAGATCTCTATACATCTTAGTGCTACTAGGATACATGGTGTACTTTGAATTATGACCTTCCCTCAAGATTTGATTTTTGATATTTAGGTCATTTGGAACACATATTCTATCCCCAAATCTTAATAGGCCATCCTCTAAAACTTGAAAATTCAGTTTCAATCCCTTTTTTACTTCATTCCTTAAGAAGATTAAGTGTCGATCTCATAGTTGTCCTTCTTTAATTTGTTGAATAAGATCAGATTGCACTTGGATGGAGGCCATTAATATCATTGAGTCTTGCCCTTTTCTCATAACATTCAAATCATAATTCTCTTCTAATAACTTCAATTACTTCACAACCAAAGTCACCAAAAAACTTGTATATTTTCTACTAAGGGCATCTGCTACAACATTAGCTTTACTCGGATGGTAACGAATGGTACAATCATAATCCTTTAAAAGTTCTATCCATCTCTGCCGCCTTAGGTTTAACTCTTTTTGGGTAAAAATATACTTTAAACTCTTGTGATCAGTAATGATTTTAAATGTTCGCCTATACAAGTAATGCCTCCAAATCGTTAGAGCAAAAATAATTACTGCCAATTCCAAATCATGAGTTGGACAATTCTAAAGCATAAGCAATCACTTTCTCTATTTGCATCATCCATCGTTCTGCTACCGTTGGATCAGGTTCACCACTAAAATTGGGAGGATTAAGCTTCTTAAATTGTTCGATTCCTAACCCAGTCTGGTTTGATATCCCCGTTTAATCATTTCTTCCTTGTTAGACTTGTTGTTGTATCACTTGTGTTATAGTCTCTATACTTTTCATAATTCCACTCAATTAATCAGTAGTAGATGCAACAGGAGAACCAGATAACCTCATCATCCTCGCATCCTAAAAATTACAAAAGAGAATTTTTTTTTTCTAAATCACTGAATAAAAGTCACTAAACTTCCAATTTTTTTATCGTTTATCCAGCATATAAAAAAAAAAGAAATCTTAGTGATCCTCAAATCATGCTCACAAACCAACTCTATCACGCCCCCTAAATTTAATTCTCATTCAGGAGGTATGAATCTAACTCAAAATTGATAATATTATAATACAACAAACAATCCAAGATCCAATCATATATTTGAGGCCACTAAGAAAACACTCAAGTCAAAATTCACTTATATAATCCACAATTCATAAAAATTTTGTAGTTTATAATCATACCATCATATCACTTAATGATTCACAAAATCTAAAGCTAACTTAACTAAACCATAACCACATCATAAATCCAAAAGCTTGGCAATCGATACAATCACAAAACCAACATATACCACAAGTTTATATCATTACACAGCTTAAACTTAACATTCTCAAAATCTAGATATGAGAGATTCTTTCCAAATATTTACAAGATATATCGATCTAGATTTGTCATTGATATTTCATTACACACAAAAGGAACATATACAACATCAACCTATCAATTATGAAATATTTGTCCCAAAATCTTCTAGCTTTCCATTGCCTCAAACCAATTTAAATATTTTAGCGAGCAATAAGCTATCTTGAAAATTTTATATAGCAACATAGTGAGCATATAAAGCTCAGCAAGTAACTAACATATCCATAGCAAAAATGGATATTTTTTAAACAATTAAGGTATAAAAAATACAAAGCAAAGATACAAGATGAAAATAGAGGCATGTTTTGTTTGAATGCAGAATTACAATATCATTTCGTTCGAAGCATGTTTTGTTCATATAATGGAGTAATGACTAATTGGAGCATATCATTAGCAAAAGGAGCATATCCATGGCATATGGCATATTTCAAAGTATCTCAAAGACATAAGGAGCATTTCGGATATCAATGGCATACGAAACATTTTGGAACATATCAATGGCGGATGAAATGCTTCGGAACGTATCAATGGCAAATGAAAATGTTTCGAAAGCATAAGAAGCATTTCAGAATATATCAAAGAACGAATACGAAACAGAAGCTCAAACGTCGCATTTAATGTTGCATACATTTCATTCTTATCTAAAGCACACATAGAAGCATATAACCAAAGATTTAGATGTCATATCCAATAGATAGAAGGTGAAGTGGGATCTTAAACATAATCTAGAGCATCGCGGGCTCTAAGCACATACCTTTTACCACTTCTGGCAAAGGTCCAGACAATCCCTTTACTATTTCTAGCAAAGGTCCAAATAATCCCTTTATCATTTATGGCAAAGTTCCAGACAATCCCACAAACACCAGAGTATAAAAGGGCATTGTGAACAATAAGTTTGGTACATATCAGAAACACATACGGAACAACGGAATGCATGTGCCTATACGAATCATTGCGATGCAAACATGAACTTTACATGATAGCTGCCAGTGTACGAATAATTAAAGGACAAAAATAAATAATAATTCAAGGTAATAATGTATAGCTCATTTGAAGTAAGAGTTTTTGCTGAAATCGATTTCCAAAAAAAAGAAACAAGATGAGGCAAATCGACCAAAGCTTGATTCTTGAAGAATTTAAGAGGCAGATTGCATAAATTATTTAGGTGACCAGTTATACTCAAATTTATATAACATAGGTGTCGTTAGAAAGATGTGTTATTCTATTTTCAGATAAATCAAGTTTTACTAGAATTAGAGCTTACAATAGGGAGTTACAAATAATTTCATAGTGAATGGTCTGAAAACATTAGCTCTGTTTTACTAAATCCATAGGGTCGATAAAAACAGATGTTTGAAGGTTTCATTTTTATTCCAAAAATTTCAAATCAAACCAGCACAGAAAGATGTTTGAGTCTATTTTTCAATAAATTATATTTTGCATGAATCTGAGTTCCTAGCATGAAGTTATAACAGTTAAGCAATAAGAGGTCAAAAATTACAGTCCCTATTTTGCAGAATCTGTAGTGTTAATTGAAATAGAAGTCTGAGTAGGCATTTAAATTCCAAATAATTTGATCTTAGTATCAAAATAAAGATCTTTAAGTCTACTTTCAAATGAATTAGGCTTTGCCTAAATCAAAGTTGAGTGCTAAAAGTTAGGTCTAAAATAGTGCATAGAGGTCAGATTACCGAAAAATTATAGATTCATGGTTTTGTATCAAAACAAAAGAAAGGTTTGGTTCTAAGCTAAAATCTTTCAAATTATATAGAATTAAAATAAAAAAGAAGATTAGGATTACTATGGGATGGGGTTAGAATACTTGCCTTAGAAGAGTTTGATTCCCAAATGTGGGGAGTTGATGCAAAACCTCAAGCAAAGCTTCCTCTTCTTCTTCTTCTTCTTCTTCTTCTTCTTCTTCTTCTTCCCTTCTCTTCTCAAACTAACATTGGTTGCAGAAACTTAAGTTTTCTTTCTTTAATCTCTCATCTAATTACTCTAACTACTTGGGTTTGGCTAATATAAGGGTTGCAAGGTTTCATGCATGCATGAAAGGGGCTAGGTGTCATCTTTAGAGCAAACATAAGTGGCACTAACCTTAGGTTAGCTAGTGACACATGTCCACCATTTTTTTTCTCTTTAACTTAAATCTAAATCTTTCATAAATCATATCAAAATTTTAATATTCACTCTTAGGTCCCTAGCCATAAATTTTTAATATAATATTATTTAATATAAATAAATTATTAAATAATCCTCATATTTACAAACATGCATTTACTAAATTTTTAAACATGGGGGATGTTACACCACTGGCAACAAGTCTGTTGCCCATAGATGGCAGTGTTGCCATATGCGAGGGCAACAAGGGCAGCAACAGTTTTGCGTCAATAATTTTGACGCTAAAAGCTTCTCCAAAACACAACAAATGCATTTTAAAACCAATCTTTCGTATGAACAACCTAGCTCTGATACCACTGTTGGGAAGTCTCAGGGGACGACATCATATGCACAGCAAAAGAAAAGAGAACAAAATCCCCAATTTTCCAAAGATGTATTCGTCGTCATGCGAAGGTTGGTGTGTAAAAATCCACAAAACTGATCACCGCGTATATTAAAGATTATGTTATCGAGGGAGATCATATATCCCTGAATCCCTACAGATCTCTAGAAGATAGTGAAAGAGGTCAAGCGCCCTCCTCTCTAGTGGTGATCCACACAGCAGGGCTACGATGACACTCCTCAAAGCTGCAGGCCTGCTCTAAGGTGGAGAGGGCGAGGAGAATAGGAGAGGCAACCAAAAAGCTCTAGCTTATGAACCACTGATTCCCTCCTATTTATAGAGGTTGCTCGTCAACTTAACCCTAATGGATCCGGCCCTATTGGATATTGGATCTCCATCCAACTATCCAAGCTTCTTAGATTAATGGATCTCTATCCAATAATCGCTTATGGGCTCTTATTGGATCTCATCCAAAGGATCAAATTATTCAGGGGCTTATTGGATATACAATAAGATAGGGGCTCTGGCGGATATCTCAGCTCCGAACCTATACTCATCATAATGTTTACCATATGTGTGTGACCCTCTAAGCTCAATATCGAGCTGACCGTGAGTCATACATATTAGAACTCCTTTTGTCTCAGTATAACTCCATAATAATTCACTCGACTCATCGACTACAAACGTACTAGGCCACTACTCTGTAGCTCCCAGACGATACAAGGGAATCCAATCCATTGGATCTGTTTATTCTTAGTTACCATGTACCTATAGTCTCTCATCCATCTAATATCCCATAAACCGTATACCGGACATGGTGTTGTCAGACCCATATGATTTCTACTCGAGTCTCACTCTAATCGGATTCTCTCGAAGAACTCTTTCTCTCTTAATCCGAATGACCTTGGCTAAGGATTTGTCTAAACAAGAATACTTGGGATATTCCTCTCATGACATCGAGAGTGGATAATCCTTTATCGACACTCAATAGCCCTCATAAGGTTAATTGCCACTCTCGATGACTTGTTGTGCTAGATCTAGGACATCCAAACCTTTAAGTCTGGTATTAAATAGTGGAGCACTCATGCAAGACATCCTTAGCATCTCAAGTCTAAGGACCAGATACACCACTAGGACTATAGAATCACTGTCTGACAATAAGGCATCATTAACCATCCAGCATTCCATAAGAGGATCAATCAGTGAACTCATTTTTTAATGAGCCCTTGTACTATATCCCTAGTATCCCCATACGAGCAGCTATGAGACCAACTACATCGATCATATGGGCGGGTATACAGCACACCAGTCTGTCCGGTTATCTCGATGTCCCTCTCGAGTAACCTATAACATGAATTAGTTAGGATATGTATTTAAATGCGAATCGTTCTCATTATCATGATTTCATCATGATCTGATTCTCATTACACAAACCCATGAACATCACAATATATTTAAGCAATAATCAATATATAGTGATAAAATATTAAATAATAATAATAAGCAAAAAGATTACATGTCAAGTTACACGTGTCATCACTCATGTGATTGTCTTGCAAGGCACTTTTGACTAGCACGTATGACATGACACTTGGTCTTTTAACTTATTATTATTATGGTATTTTCTCACTTTATATTGCTTGATGCATAAATATATTATAATGTCCATGGATCTGTGCAATAAGAATCAGATCATGATGAGATAATGATAATGAGACTGATTCTCTAAACACAAATACTAAATAATCTTAGTCATATGTTACTTGAGAGAGACATCGAGATAACCAGACAGACTAGTATACTATATACCCATCCATATAATGGAGGCAACTAGTCTTATAGTTGCTCGTGTGGCGACACTAGGGCTACAGTGCAGGTGCTCATTAGAGAATAAGTTCACTGATTGATCTGCTTACGGAATGCTGGATGGTTGATGATACCTTATTATCAGATAGTGATTTCTTCATCCCAGTAGTGTACCTAGTCCTTATTGGGATCGAAATCAACACTAAGAGAGAGGGTGAATTAGTGCTTACAATAAAAATATCGATGATTTAGAAAAACTATTTTGATAAAGTCCGTATAGGAAATGATATCAAAAGTATGCTTCATTTGAAGTAATGTAATACACAATTAAAATAGAGAACAATAGTAATGAAGAGTAGAAAAAGAGTGCACACCAAATTTATAGTGGTTCGGTCATCGTGACCTACATCCACTCCTGATTCCTCTTTTGTCAAGGCTACCGGCATACTCTAATGGCCTTCCTTCAATGGGCAAAGACCAACTATCCTCTTACCACTCTTTCTCCTTTTCACAAGTTTAGGAGATAACATTTACAAGCCTCACACCTCTCTTAGAATGATCATAAAACTAAAGGAGGAGAAGGACACTTCATATTTTTTCAATAATTTTACAACCCAAAATCTCAAGACTTTTATTCACACTTTCGTGCACTTTCATGCAGGAAAGAGGGGTATTTATAGACCACAATTACTTTAAAAATGGAGCAAAAAATTATCTCATCATAGGTTTCCGTGGTACTAGTAGTACTATCGATAGTACTGGGTGGTACCACCACTTGCAAATTGATATTGGGCGGTACCATGTTAGGACTCTAGTTAGGAGAGTCCTAATTGAGAGGGACATTCATGTAAAACTTACCTAAGCCGACCCCTATTAAAGAGGTGAAGTGGCCGGCTAGGGTTAGGAGGTTATTTCTTAGAGAAGAATAAAGAGTTGTAAAGGAATAGGAGTCTTGAGTAGAAGTCCTATTAGGAGTTAGTTAGAAGTAGGAGTCTTGAGTAGGAGAACTATTAGGAGTTGGTTAGAAGTAGGAGTCTTAAGTAAGAGTCCTATTAGGAGTTAGGGTTTAGAAGCCCTATAAATAGTCATGCATTCCACCTCTTTTCATAAGCAATAGATGAATCTTTTCTGCAGCCTTTGAGCAGCAACTTGGAGGGAGGAACCCCTATAGAGTTCCAAGGAGGCCGATCCCCTAAAGAGATCAACCCCAAGTTTAGAATCTGCAAGGGTTCTATCATACCACCACCTGATAGAGCCTCAGAGACTGGGCTCTAGCGGTTCCACTATCTAACAGGGTGGTACCACCACCTGGCAATATTAACTGTCAATAGTACCACCACCCAATCTGAGCGGTACCATCGCCCAAACAACTTGGGAGGTCGAGCCTCAAGCAATTCCATCACCCAATCTGAGTGGTGCCATTGCTTGACGTGGCTCCAACTTGCTAAATGCGCCATCCAATAGGCCCAATTTAGTTTTATTTTAGGCCTAGTTGGCCCCTAATTGAGTTAGTAGGATTTCTCCCAAAACTAACTCAAATTAAAGTCCTAACAACGATAGTTAAGGCTAATAAAATTATAATATAAGCAATCTAAGTTGTTTGTCACCTCAATTATTCAATCAAACTCTCGTTGAACTTTCGACAGACTCTTGCTGATCTTCCGACGAGCTTTCGGTGAACTTCTGGTGAGCTTTCAGCAAACTCCCGATGAATATCTAGCGAGCTTTTAGTGAACTCCTAGTGAACTTCCAGCAAGCTTTCACTACATCGTATGATCCTTTGATGTATCCCCCGATTCATTTGGCCCGATGCCCGATCATTAACTCTAGCCCAACATTCGATTCTTCTTTAATTGTTTTGCCTTTTTCTCGATCATAGTTAGTCCTACATCGCTTATCTCAACACATGGATTAGATCATTAATTCATCAATTGATTTCATCATCAAAATATGAGATTCAATAAACTCCCTTTTTTTGATGATGACAACTAATTAATGATGGAGTTAACATGAACTCCCCCTATCTCTATGTCATATTGAGATAAAGCAAACTTAAATTCAAAAGGAATCATAACCTTTAGATTCAAGTGAAACAATTTTGATCATAGTGATCAAATGCAATATATCAAAATTTCATACATTATGCATCATTATAGTTTCAAGTCATCATGCACAATTTCATCAATTCATGCATGATCAACATCACTTTGGGCATAACCTACATGATATTAAAGCATTCATCACTTCATATATGATACCAAAATTAACATTATTTTGGGTATAACATTCATGATACCAAAGCATTCATATTTTCAATCAATTTGGGCATAACATTCATGATACTAAAGCTTTCATATTTTCAATCATTTTGGGCATAACATACATGATAATAAAGCATTCATATTTTTAATCATTTTCGACACAACATACATGATACTAAAGTATTTTTTAATCATTTATCACTTCATGCATGATACGAAATTCAACATCATTTTGGCATGATTCCAAACATTCGTCATTTCTCCCCTTTTGTCATCAACAAACGGAGAATCATTCAACCAGTTTTTGAACTATTCAAGTAAGATTTACACAATTTTATGCAAGTTAGCAAATTTGTGAAATGAGAAGTTAAGCAAAGACTTTGCAAGATAACCACTTTTGCTTCTTGAAATGGGAAAGCTAGCACTTTTCTTTAGATATGCAAGTACTTTTGATTCTTTTGAGATGTGCAAGCTAGCATTTTTGCTTTTCTTGAGATGCTAGCTAGTTTCTTTCTCTCCTTTGTAAAAAAAATAAGAAGAAGGAGAAGAACGGAAGAATTCATTCATCACATAAAGAAAAGAATCAAGTCATTATTCAATCTCAGATTTTGAAGATGAAACCAATTGATAATGTTTATGATTTGATCTGCATTTTGAGTGACGTAGGAAGCTTCAATCAGGGATAAAGAATTAAGGTAGGAAGAATCATGTTGCGCCGGAATAGAACATGTCAAAAGATTGGACGTCGAGCCGGAGGATTGGTCGACGTATCGGTAAAAGGCTTCGGGCCATGGGTTTAGGCATCGAGCCAAGAAAATCGGAGTTGCAGGAGTTAACTGGTCGATTGGGGAATACGCCACAAGAGAGGACGATGCGCCAAAGAATCAGACGAAGCATCGATGAACCAATAACGTGCCGGACAACATTTGATTTAAGCCTTATAATAATTATCTAGATCGAAGTAGGTTTTAAGTGTGTAGGATTAACTACGATAACGATAAAGGCATCAAGCAAAATGAAGTCCTGGAGTCAAGAATAAGATTTCATTGGGAGTTCGAGAGTTCATCGAAAGTCCGAACAATCGTCAGAAGTTCTATAGGAATTGATTGAGAAGTCTAAGAGCTTGTAAGAGAAGCTCGTCAGAACTTGCCAAAAAGATTGTTGTGAAGTCCAGGAGCTTGCCAGGAGTCTGTTGGAACATTATCGAGAGATCATCGGAAGTTCACCGGAAGATCACCGGAAACTCGCTAGAAGAAACCAGACTTATTTAGCTTAGTGTATGTCTTAAATTTCATAGTTAGCACATAATTAAGTGCGAATTGGGCCAACTCAATTAGTGACTAATTGGGCCCAAGGTTAGGCTATGTTGGGCCAAGTGAAAGGCCTAAATAGTAACCTAACAGGTAGAACTGTCATGGCACAATCTCTAAGACTATGTCAAGCGGTGGTACCACATATTATTAGTGCTTCAAGTGGTGGTACCGCCCAGCACAGGCGGTGGTACCGCTAGGACCCAAAAAACCAATGATGAGACACTTTTAGGCTCTAAGTTTGAATCTACTTGAGGCCTATAAATACCCCTCTCATCCCTGATTAACACACACAAGCATAGCGAAATTAAAAGTGAGAAAACGCTATAGTAATCACTTGAGAGATCCCCTTCTCTAGTTCTAAGTTTATAATTCTATTTAGAGAAGAGTGAGTACTTGTAAAAGGTTGTCTCCTAAACCTGTGAAAAGGAGAAGAGGAGTGTAAAAGGGTAGTTGATCTTCACCCATTGAAAGAAGATCATTAGTGGATGCCGATGGCCTCGACGGAGTGGATGTAGGTCATGACGACCGAACCACTATAAAATCGGTTTATTGCCTTTTACTTTGCTGTTTACCTTTACTGTAAATCATTTTAGCTACTTACTGTTCTACTTCCTCAGTACATGCTTATGGAAGTGTTTTTAAGTTAACATCTTTTCGATCGGATTTCAACAAACAAATATTTTCTGAAATCGATGATTTTTCCGCTACATTAATTCACCCCCCCCTTAGTGCCAACTTGATCCCAATAATTGGTATCAAAGCTATATTTTTCTCATTTGGTTTAACACCTAAGAGAAATGACTCTTTTCGGATTTCAAGAGAGCTTTTCTATCATTCGTCCTCCCATGTTCAATGGGACGGACGACACTTATTTGAAAACTAAAATAAGAGTTTTCTTGCTTTCTATGGATTTGTATTTATGGAATATTATCGAAAGTAGTTTTAAAAAGTCTTCTACTCCAATGAAAGAATGGAATGATTTGGAGAAGAAAACTTTTTCTTTAAATGCTAGAGCTTTGAATGCTCTATTTTACGCTTTAGATAAGAACGAATTTAATCGGGTTTCTATTTATAAAATTACATATGATATTTGGCACACTCTTGAAATCACACATGAAAGCTCTAATGGAGTTAGAGTCTAAAGTCAATCTTTTAATGTATGATTTTAAACTATTTTGAATGAATCCAAGCGAAACCATTGTTGACATATACACCTATTTTATGGATGTTGTCAATGGCTTAAAAGCTCTTGGCAAATGTTTTTTGAATCTTGAACTTATTAATAAAGTTTTACGATCTCTTTCTAAAAATTGATATCCTAAAATAATGGTCATTCAAGAGGCCAAGGATTTAAATACTTTCCCTCTCGAAGAACTTATCAGGTTGTTGATGACCTACGAAATGACTTATGTGGCATATGATGAACTTAAGAACAACTTTTCAAAGAACAGGAAGGATATTGCACTAAGAACAAAAGAAGACCACTCGAGTGAAGTCTAGGAACTTGCCGGGAATTCGTTGGAACATTGCTAAGAGATCATCGGAAGTTTGTCGGAAAATCATCGAAAGCTCGCCAGAATAAACCAAACTTATTTAGCTTAGTATATGCCTTAAATTTCTTAGTTAGCACATAATTGGGTACGAATTGCGCCAACTCAATTAAGGGCTAATTGGGCCCAAGGTTAGGCTATGTTGGGACAAGTGAAAGGCCCAAATAGTGACCCAATAGGTAGAACCGTCTTAGAACACAATCTCCAAGACTGTGTCAAGCGGTGGTACTACCCAAACTCAGTCTCCGAGACTGTCAGGCGGTGCTGCAAGCGATGGTACCGCCCAGCACCGAAGATGGTACCGCCCACTATAGGCAGTGGTACTGTTAGGATCTGAAAAACTTAGGATGGGACACTTTTAGGTTCCAAATTTGAATCCACTTAAGGTTTATAAATATCCCTCTCATCTCTGGTTAACACACACAAGCATAGAGAATTTAAAAGTGAGAAAACAGTGTAGTAATCACTTGAGAGATCCCCTACTCTAATTCTGAGTTTAGAATTCTATTTATAGAGGAGTGAGAGCTTGTAAAAGGTTGTCTCCTAAACCTATGAAAAGGAGAAGAGGGGTGTAAAAGGGTAGTTGATCTTTGCCATTAAAGGAGGATCATTAGTGGATATCGATGGCCTCGACAAAAGAGGAGTCGGCGGTGTGGATGTAGATCACAACGATAGAACCACTATAAAATCGATTTGCTGCCTTTTAATTTGCTATTTACCATTGTTGCAAATCATTTTACCTACTCACTGTTCTACTTCCTCATTACATGCTTATGGAAGTATTTTTAAGTTAACATCTTTCCGATCAGTTTTCAACGAATGAATATTTTTCGAAATCGATGATTTTTCTACTGCACTAATTTATCCCCCTCTCTTAGTGTTGACTCGATCCTAACAATCATAAGTTCCAAAAGTCCATGAATCAAAGTTCTACTTTTGTAAATAGAAAGTGGAAGGATTCATATGGAAAAAATCATCTCACAAAAGATCAACTATACCAAAAGTCCATGAATAAATCTTTACTTTCGTAAGGAGGAAGGATTCAAGGACATGATCATCATATAAAAGATCAAGTACGCCAAAAATCCATGAATCAAATATCTTTTTTAGTGAATTGCAAGAAGAAAGAATGAAGGAAACGATCTCGATTTAAAAATAAAATTCAAGTTACAAAAAATTGAGAAAACCAAGAAATGTAAAAGAGGAATTCATGCATTAGGAAGATTTAATATGCCTAATTCATTTATAATAAAATCAAATTATTTCTCATTCAATGGTTTTGTAAAAATATCAGCTAATTGATATTTTGTATCAATAAATTAAAGATGCATCATGATTATTAATATGATCTCTAATAAAATGATGTCTAAGGTCAATATGTTTAATTCTAGAGTATTGAATGAGATTCTTTATTAAATATATTGCACTAGTGTTATTGCATTTTATAGGGATGTTTGTCAAATAAATTGCATAGTCTTTTAAAGTATTTTTCATCCAAATAACTTATGCACAATATGCACCTACTGCTATATATTCAACTTCAACTATAGATAATGTAACAGAATTTTGTTTCTTGGAAGACCAAGAAACAAGTGCATGAACTAAGAGTTGATATGTTCCAGATGTGCTTTTTCTATCTATTTTATATCCAGTAAAATCAGTATCGGCATAAGAAATTAATTTAATTTTTTTTATTTTAGGTACCATAATCCTAGATTAGAAGTTCCTTTTAGGTATCTAAACATCTTTTTTTATAGCTTTAAGGTGTGATTGCTTGGGATTAGATTGAAATCTAGCACAAAGTCCAACACTAAACATAATGTCTGGTCTAGTTGCGATGAGATATAGTAAACTACCTATCATACCCCTATAGGTTTTTTTATCAAAGTTTTCTCTATTATCGTTCATATCTAATTTTGTAGAAGTGCTCATTGGTGTAATAATAGCCTTAGCACTATCTATATTAAATCATTTTAATATATCTAACGCATACTTAGTTTGACTAGCAAAAGTTCCATCACTAAATTGTTTGATTTATAAACCTATGAAAAAGATTAATTCTCCATTAATTTATTTTGAATTCTTGGCTCATACTATTGACAAAAGATTCACTTAAAGACTCATTTGAAGATTCAAAAATGATATCGTCAACATAAATTTGAACGATGAGAAAATTATTTTTAAAATAATTAATAAATAATATAATATCGACCTTGTCTTTCATAAAATCATTCTTAATTATAAAGGAACTAAATCTCTCATACCAAGCCCTTACAGCTTATTTAAAAACATAAAGAGTCTTAGACAACTTAAAAACAGGATTCGGAAAAATGATATTCTTAAATCCAAGTGGTTGTTCAACATAAACTTCTTCAAAAATAAAGTCATTTAGAAAAGTACTTTTAAAATCCATTTGTAATAACTTAAAATTATTACAACTAGCATAGGCAAGGAGAATCATTATGGCTTCAAGTCAAGCCGTAGGAGCGAAGGTTTCTTCATAATCAATACATTCTTCTTAGTCGAAACCTTTGGCAACTAATCTAGCCTTATTTCTAACCATGATACAAAGTTCATCTTGCTTATTTCTAAAGACTCATTTAGTACCTATTACTAAATGGTCACTAGTGTAACATCTCTCATTTTTGAAAAATTTGTAAGGGCTTATTTGTAATGTAAGGACCTAAGAGTAAATATTAGAAATTTGATATGATTTATAAAAGATTCATATTTAAATTAAAGAAAAAAAAATAGTGGACATGAGTCACTAGCTAACCTAATGGTGCCACCTATGTTTATTCTATGGATGACACCTAAGCCCCTTTCATGCATGATTGCCACCTTGCAACCCTTATATTAGCTAAATCTAATGTATTAAAGGAGAAATAAAAGGTTGAAAACTTAAGAAGCTGCAGCCAACGTTGGTTTGAGATGAAGAAGAAGAAGAAGAAGGAGAAGAAGAAGAAAAGCTTTGGCTTGGCTTGAGGTTTTGCATCAATTCCACACTTTTGGGACTCAAATTTGTTTAAGGCAAGTGTTTTAACCCCATCCCACAGAAATTCTAATCTTTATTTTCATTTTAATTCTTCATAATTCGAAAGATTTCAGCTTAGCACTAAACTTTTCTTTTGTTATGATGCAAAGCCATGAATCTATAATTTTTTAGTAATCTGACCTCTATATACTGTTTCAGACCTAACTTTTAGTAATAAACTCTGATTTAGGCAAAGCCTAATCCATTTGAAAGTAGACTCAAAGACCTTTATTTTGATACCTAGATTGAATGATTTGGAGTTTAAATGCCCAATATGACTTCTGTTTCAATTAACCATACAGATTCTGCAAAATAGGGACTATAATTTCTGACCTATAGATTATGCTTATAATATTCTTTTGGGACTTAGATTTATACAAAGTATGATTTATTGGAAACTAGACTCATAAAACTTTTTGAAATATCTGATTTGAATGATTTGGAGCACAATTACCTATTGAATCATCTATTCAAATCAACTCCGTGAATTCTGTAAAATAGAGATAATGTTCTCTAACCTTTGGTTACTAAATTATTTATAACTCCTTGCTGGAAACTCCAATTTATACAAAACATGAGTTATAAAAAACTAGATTGATACAACTTTTGAATGAACCTAAATTTGTACAAATTGGAACAAAATTAATTATCCAAACAATTCATGCAATGTCTCTCAAATTCTGTCAGAATCAAGCTTTGATCGATTTCACCTATTCTTATTTCATATCTTTGGAAATTGATTTCAAGTAAAATCCTTACTTTAGTTGAGCTTTACATTGTTGTTTCAAATTAATATGTACTCTAGTCCTACGAGTATTTGCATACCTTGATCTGTTATGTAAACTTCATGTTTGTATCGTAATGTTTCATATAGGCACATACATTCCGTTGTTCCGCATGTGTTTCCGATATGTCCCAATTTATTATTCACAATACCTTTGGTACTTTGGTGTTTGTGGGATCATTTGGACCTTTGCTATAAATATTAAAGGGATTATATGGACCTTTGCCAGAAATGGTAAAGGGATTATTTGGACTTTTGCTAGAAATGGTAAAGGGTATGTGCTTAGAGCCCGTGATGCTCTAGATTATGTTTGGTGGTCATTCAGAAATGGATGGACTATATTATGTTTAGGATCTTATTTCACCTTCTATTTGCTTGATATGATATCCAAAGCTTTGGTTATATGCTTCTATGTGTGCTTTGGATAAGAATGAAATGTATGCAACGTCAAATGCGACGTTTGAGCTTTTGTTTTATATTTGTTCTTTGATATGCTCCGAAATACTTCATATGCCATTGATATGTTCAGAAGCATTTCATCTGCCATTGATATGTTCCAAAATGTTTCATTTATTATTGATATGCTCCGAAACATTTCATATGTCATTCATATATTCCGAAATATTTCATCCGCCATTGATATACATCAAAATGCTTCTTACGTCTTTGATATGCTTTGAAATATTTTATATGTCATGAATATGCTTCTTATGCTAATGATATGCTCCAATTAGCCCTTAATCCATTGTCATGAACAAAACATGCTTTAAATGAAATAACTTTGAACTCTGCATTTGTCAAGTGGCTATCTTTGAACTCTTGTATATCTACCTTGTATTTTGAAACCTTATTTGTTCAAAACTATCCTCTTTGCCACGAATATGCTAGTCACTTGCTGAGCTCTATGTGCTCACCCCGTTGCTATATAAATTTTTTAGGATAGTTTGTCACTCGCTAGAATGTTTAAAACGGGCTGAGGCAGTGGAAAGCTAGATGATTTTAGGGCAAACCTTTCGTACTTGATAGTTTGATGTTGTATAAGTTCCTGTGTGTAATGAAATATCATCAACAATTCTAAATTGATGTATCTTGTAAATATTTGAAAAGTGCCTCTCATATCGGGATTTTGGGAATATTAAGTTTAAATTGTGTAATTATATAAACATTAGTTTTTGTGATTGTATAGATTCTTACAACTATGGATTTATGATATGGTTATAGTTTAGTTGAGTAGGTTTTGGATTTTTTGAATCATTTCATGATATGATGGTATGATTATAAACTGCACAGGTCTTATGGATTATGGAATTATGAATATGAATGACTTGAACTTTTTCTCAGTGTCCTCAAATGTGTGATTGGATCTTGGAATGTATTGTTGTTGATCTATAATAAATTCGGGGCGAGGCATAACAGAGATAGTATAAGAGCATGATTTGAGGATCACTAAGATATTTGATTTGTTTGATGTGTAAAATATATTGAGGATTAGTAAATTATATTGAGGACTAGTAAACTATAGTGATCAATGAAAATTTTCTTGATGTCTTCTAGGAATCTAAGATGTCGAGGGCATTTGGTCCTCCTACTTTATCTACTTCTGATTAATTAAGGAGGATGAAAGGGTTGATCGGGGATATTAAATAAGAGTCGCGCAGCGAAAGCATGACGAACCTAATTCATTGGTGTTAGAATAGTGGCAAAATAATGAGTCATATGAATAAAGAAGACCCAATGATGTTGATTGCCTCTATCTAGGTGTAATTTTGATCTTATCTTTTCATTGAAGGAGATATGACAATTTTAGAGGACTAAATTTTTCTTTCAAGGAGGGGAGAGTGTAACATTCCTCATTTTTGAAAATTTTGTAAGGGCTTATTTGTAATGTAAGGACCTAAGAGTAAATATTAAAAATTTAATATAATTTATGAAATATTTAGATTTAAGTTAAAAGAAAAAAAAATAGTGGACATGTTGTCATGGACAAACTTCTAAACAGGATATTTGATGTAATGCTTATGTATATCCGTGTCTTTTGGTATGTTCATGCTTTGTACAGCATGTAGAGGGATGACCGAAGGCTTAATAGTCCCATCTTAGTTAGGTTGGTGGCCGCTTTAGGCTTGTAAATAAAGGTTGTGTCATGGGGACACGTGTGAGAGATTCTCGGTCTGTAGTGGACCATTTTACCCTTTGTTGTGCAACTGTTCAGAGCTTTTAAGTCTATTTATAATTTGCATTGTCTATGAAGTGTTTTCGGAGATGTTTGCTTGTGGATCCCGAGTGAGGCGTTATCTCTAACTCATTCTCGCTTTTACGAACAAGTTCTAAGTGCTGTTCTTTTCGAATCTGCATTCAGACGTAAATCGGTGTTTTCGTACATTACAGTTTACGTTTACGTTTTGATTCTGCAAAACTGTCTTCTGCGCCTTCACGAACAAGTTTCTAAGTGCTGATCTGTCCGAATCTGATTTCAGACGTAAACCAGTGTTTTCGTACGATATTTACATTACAGTTTACGTTTACGCCTTGATTCTGCAAAACTGTCTTCTGCGCTTTTATGAACGAGTTTCTAAGTTCAGATCCCTTTGAAACTGCGTCTAGATGTAAAATTGTGTTTAGACGTAAAACTGCCCAAACTGTGTTTAGACGTTTTAGACGTAAACTGAGTTTAGACGTAAATCTGCGTTTAGACGTAAATCTGCGTTTAGACGTAAATCTGCGCTTAGACGTAAAACTGCGTTTAGACGCAAACTACGTTTAAACGTAAAACTGCGTTTTAGACGTAAACTGAGTTTAGACGTAAATCTGCGTTTAGACGTAAATCTACGTTTAGACGTAAATCTGCGTTTAGACGTAAAACTGCGTTTAGACGCAAACTGCATTTAAACGTAAATTGTGTTTAGACGTAAACTGCGTTTAGAAGTAAAACTGCGCTTAATCTTAAGTAATCTTAAAATCGGCTTTTACATCGAAATCATTTTTATCGAACGAACGCAGCTTTCATTTTTAATCGCTGAAAGATTTCCGCTGCACTAATTCACCCCCCCCCCCCCCTCTTAGTGCTCTCGATCCTAACAATTGGTATCAGAGCGGGGTATTTCTCATTTCGGATTTACACCCGAGAGAGATGGCTCTTCAAGAGGGCTTTTCGGTCTTTCGTCCACCGTTCTTTAATGGATTGGACTACACTTATTGGAAAACTCGAATGAGAGTTTTCTTGATTTCTCTAAATCTGGATTTATGGAATATCGTTGAAAACGATTTTCAACTTCCCTCTAAACCGATGAACGAATGGTCGGATTTAGAGAAGAAGTATTTTTCTTTAAACGCAAAGGCTATGAATGCCTTATTTTGCGCTTTGGACAAAAATGAGTTTAATCGGGTTTCTTTGTGCGAAACGGCTTTCGATATTTGGCGCGCTCTTGAAATCACGCACGAGGGAACTAGTAGAGTCAAAGACTCGAAAGTTAATATTTTACTGCATGATTTCGAGCTTTTTCATATGAAACCAAGCGAAACCGTTGTTGACATGTACACCCGTTTTACGGATGTCGTCAATGGTTTAAAATCACTTGGTAAAAGCTTTTTGGATTTTGAACTCGTTAACAAAGTTTTGCGCTCACTTTCTAAAACTTGGGATTCAAAAGTAACTGCTATTCAAGAGTCGAAAAACTTGAACCAATTTCCACTTGAAGAACTAATTGGTTCATTGATCACATATGAAATGACGTGCAATGCACGTGAAGAACTTGAGAACCACCTTCCAAAGAACAGGAAGGATTTGGGACATAGAACATTTGAAGACCACTCGAGCATAAGCTCAAGTGATGGTGAACTTAAACTACAAATGAAACAAAAATTAAAAAGTAAAAAGAACGGAACTACTTGCTTTGAACGCAAGAAGAAGAACAAAAATTGGGATGAATCGAGCTCCTCTGAAGACAAGGAGAAAATCAACAAAGGCGAGGTGGCAAACTATGCCTTTACGCCTTTCGACGCTGAGGTAATCAAAATGCCTTTAATTTACTTCGAAATTACATGATGTTTTTCATGATGCATTTTTCTTTTTCTTTAAATTTTCTTGAAAATTACATTTTTAATAATTTAATAATGAAAATGCAAAAATATGATCATGCTTGTAATTTTGAAAATAATGAAAATTGCATGTCTTATGTTAATGCAAGATAGAAATCTAATGATTGTACACCTAGTGAGATTAAATCTTATTTATGTGCTTGAGAAGCAAGAATGTATATTTTGATGATTTTCATATTGCTTTTCAATGACGATACATGACTTTTGTTTGGAAGGCTTGATATTTTTCATTATCTTTGTTTGTTAAATATAATGTATGATTTTGACATAAGAATAAAGATTTGAGATTTTAAAGCTATACATGATGATTTTTGTGATTGATGGTTTTATGATGAAATTCATTTCACGATCCTAAACGTTAATGCATGTTTTCATTTGACATAAATGAAAAGGCATGCTAACATGAAATCGATCACTTAAGATGAAACACTTAAAAAAAAGGGGAGAAATATATGAATTGATGCTATAAACACTATGCTATGATTATCCCATGCTTGCATCACCAAGAAATATATGATTGCTATCATTGCTATATGCCCTGTATCAAGATATCAAACAAAAATTTGCATCATACGAGCTGATATCTTACCATGTGATGCAATGCTACACTTGCTAAAATATTCGAAATGTGTACATCATGCCCTGTATCAAGATATCAAACAAAATCTTGCTTCACAGTTTTACGCATTGATATCTTACCATATGATGAAATGCTACAATTGATGAACACTTGAAATGTAATCCTCTATCTTATTGATTTTTCAATAAATCTATGCTTGTCATACATGAATTTATTGAATGTAATTTTGAGGATGATTTCAGATTTGACAAATGCTTGATTCGTATTTACGACATAAGATACACTTTAAATATGAATCATGCATCAATCATGTTAAATGCTTCAATCATTTTCTATCTCTAGAGTTCTCGATTTTGATGAAATACAAGTGATAAATTCATTTATGATATCTTGTAAATCACTTGAATTATGAATGAGTTTTTTATGATGTGTTAAAAGAATCACTTAAAAAGAAAATACTTTTCCCATCTTATCGAGATTAATGATTTCATGATATTGTGTGAATCTCGAAATTGATTTTGATGAAATAGTAATAACGTTATTCATGTTATGAATCTTAAAAATGATAATATGCTTCATGTGATAATATGAATACATGAAACACTTATGATATTCCGTGTATTCATAAAATATTTATCTCATCATCCAATAACTCTTCTTGATATTGCTTATGAGATGAAATGAAATAATGCATGAAATACAAATGAGGAGTCAATAATCATGCATAATAGGATGTAATGAATTCTGACATTTAGATACCATCGTTTGAATATCCATGATTATGTTGCCAAAATGATATATCATGAATGCTTGAATATCATGTTTGATATGCTCATGATGATGATTGATTTTTCGGTATCGTGCATAAAAAAAATGAAATGTAATGTTAATGAATTTATGCATTGAAACTATAATGATGCACAAATAAGAATGATTACTTACCTTTGTCATAATTTAGAAATTGATGTAAAGGGTTTTTCCCTTCTTTTTGACAATGACAAAGGGGGAGATAGATTGCTAGCACAATTCAAGAAAAAGGCAAAAATTACAAAAGAAAATAAATTGCTATCTTGAACATCACCGATAATTGCTAGCTTGAAATGTCAAGAAAATGCAAAAACTTGTTTATTTTCTTGCACATCTAAAGAGAAGATGCAAATGTAACACTTGCCAAATTGTTTGCTTGCCTCATGTAAAATATTATCTCTTGCCAGTTTGGCATTTTGCTAGCTTGCACTTTGCAACGAAAGCAAAAATGACACTTCTCAGAAGAGAAGAAAGAGCTTATTATCTTGAACATCACAAGCTTGCCAAACAAAAATTGTAAAAGTGCTATCTTGCCTATCTCAAGAAGCAAAACTTGCATATCGTAAAAATTTGCTAGCTTGCAACTTGTATATTTCAAGAAGCAAGAGTTGCCTTCTTGAACATCTCGAAATTGCTAGCTTGCAAGTTCTAAAATGTTGCAACATTGCTAGCTTGCATGTTATAAAAGTGCTATCTTGTATGCTGTAAAACTTGCATATCTAAAACTTGATAGCTTGAATGTTCTAAGCATGATGTAACATTTGCTAAATTTTCCGGCTTCAAAACTGCATGATGATAAAACTTGATATTATGTTTTTCAAGCAATAAGTTGAACCAATATCACAAACACTTGATTGTGATACTTCTCCTTTTTGTTGATGACAAAGGGGGACAAGTATGTTGATGAAAGTATGTTGATGACATGACATGTGATGCATAAGTTTATGCATATGTTCATGTTGACGTGTTGCAAGTATTCATAATGAATATTGCAATGACTTGAATTCAGTTTGAATTCAAGGTTCTATCAATATGGCATATTGATAGGGGGGAGTTTGTTTAAACTCCGGGAGTTAAGTTTAACTCCGTCATCAAGTGGTTGTCATCATCAAAAAGGGGGAGATTGTTGAATCTCGTATTTTGATGATGAAACTACTTGATATATGTTTATGATTTAATCTGCGTTTTGAGTGACGTAGGATGCTTTGATCAGGATGAGACAATTAAAGCAGGAACATCATGTTGTGCCGGAGGAACATGTCAGAAGATTGGACGTCGGGCCGGTGGATCGGTCGACGTATCGACAGAAGGCTTCGGGCTGTGGACTCGGGCATCGGGCCAAGAAGAGTGGGTATTGTGCCAAGGATATCGGAGTTGCGGAGCCAACTGGCCTATTGGGCAATAGGCCGCAGGAAAGGACGATGCGCCGAAGAATCGGACGAAGCGTCGAGGGACCAATGACATGCCGGACAACTTGGTTAATCGCTTAGGATTAATTGTGTCGATCGAAGTTTTGTTTTGAGTGTGCAGGATTAACTACGATGAAAGTTAGACAAGCAGCAGGAGTTGCGCCGGAGTCCAGTTCATGATCACATTGGGAGTTCGAGAGTTCGACGGAAGTTCGGACGGTCGTCGGAGGTTCTGCGAGAACAGATCCGAGAAGTCCAGAAGCTTGCCAAGCGAAGCTCGTCGGAACTCGCCAAGTGGATCGTCGCAAAGTCCAGGAGTTTGCCGGAAGTCCGCAGGAGCATCACCGAGGGTTCATCGGATGATCGACGGAAGTTCGCCGGAAACTCGCCGGAAGAAGCGATTAAGTTGCAGAAATTGTCTTAGATTTAATCGTAGTTAGCACGTTGATTAAGTTGGAAAATGGGAGGTGATCCCATTGGCTTAATCTTGGGGCAATTGGGCCCCTGAAAGACTGAAATTGGGCCGAATGAAGCTAACCATTCGGACCCTGATTGTACCAGGAGGTGCAACCGCCCAGGCCAGGAGGTGGCACCGCTTGGGCTAAGTCTCCCAGCGAGACTGGGCGGTGCAACCGCCCCAGCCAGGAGGTGGCACCGCCTGAGCTCAGTCTTCGAGCAAGACTGGGCGGTGCAACCTCCCTGACAGAGAGGTGGCACCGCCTGAGCTCGGTCTTCGAGCTCTGGCAGAGAGGTGCAACCGCCTCAGTCAAGAGGTGGCACCGCTTGGGGCTCAGTCTCCGAGCCAGACTCAGGCGGTGCAACCGCCCCTGACAGAGAGGTGCAACCGCCTGGGCTCAATCTTCGAGCTCTGCCAGGCGGTGCAACCTCTCCAGTCAAGAGGTGCAACCGTTTGATCCCGGAATTCCGGGATTTGATCGTTTTGAGCTCCAAATTTGAATTGGGTTGGGGCCTATAAATACCCCACCCATTCAGCACTGAAAAGATACAGACCTACACCGAAATCTTGATCTTTTCTGTGATTCTAAGAGCTCAAAAGTGTTGTAAAGCCTTTAAGTCTCCTCCTTCTGTTCTTCAAGTTTTAAGTTGTAAAGTGAGGAGAGAAAGGTCTGTAAAGGTTCTCTCCTGAGCTTGTCAAAAGGAGAGAAACTGTAAAAGGGCAGTTGGCCTTCGCCTACTGAAGGAAGGCCTCTAGTTGACGTCGGTGACCTCGTCGGTGGAGGAAGCCAAAAGTGGAGTAGGTCAAGACTGACCGAACCACTCTAAATCTCTGGTTTGCGTTTATTTTGAGCACTTTATCATTACTGCAAACCTCCTTCATAACTACTGCTCTCTGCGCTTTTACGAACAAGTTCTAAGTGCTGTTCTTTCCGAATCTGCATTCAGATGTAAATCGGTGTTTTCGTACATTACAGTTTACGTTTACGTTTTGATTCTGCAAAACTGTCTTCTACGCCTTCACGAACAAGTTTCTAAGTGCTGATCTGTCCGAATCTGATTTCAGACGTAAACCAGTGTTTTCGTACGATATTTACATTGCAGTTTACGTTTACGCCTTGATTCTGCAAAACTGTCTTCTGCGCTTTTACGAACGAGTTTCTAAGTTCAGATCCCTTTGAAACTGCGTCTAGACGTAAAATTGCGTTTAGACGTAAAACTGCCCAAACTGTGTTTAGACGTTTTAGACGTAAACTTAGTTTAGACGTAAATCTGCGTTTAGACGTAAATCTGCGTTTAGATGTAAATCTGCGTTTAGACGTAAATCTTCGTTTAGACGTAAAACTGCGTTTAGACGCAAACTACGTTTAAACGTAAAACTACGTTTTAGACGTAAACTGAGTTTAGACGTAAATTTGCATTTAGACGTAAATCTGCGTTTAGACGTAAATCTGCGTTTAGACGTAAAACTGCGTTTAGACGCAAACTGCATTTAAACGTAAATTGTGTTTAGACGTAAACTGCGTTTAGAAGTAAAACTGCGCTTAATCTTAAGTAATCTTAAAATCGCTTTTACATCGAAATCGTTTTTATCGAACGAACGCAGCTTTCATTTTTAATCGCTGAAAGATTTCCGCTGCACTAATTCACCCCCCCCCCCCTCTTAGTGCTCTCGATCCTAACAGTTGCTAGGCCTTGAGTGGTGTAGCGGGGGTTGTATTGACGTGGAGTCGCAATCTAGCAAGTGCGTTTGCAGGAGGCAGAACAATGCACAGTTTGTTCAGTAGATCAAAGTAGTCCAAGGGGATGGTGGTCTCCGAAATGAAGAGAGATGATGCTCTAATGGGATAGTTATCTAGGAGGGATAATGTAACATCCCCCATTTAAAAAAAAAAAAATTAGTAAATGCTTGTTTGTAAATATGAGGATTATTTAATAATTTTTTAAAATAATATTATATTAAAGTTTATGGCTAAGGACCAAAGAGTAAATATTAAAATTTTGATATGATTTATAGAATATTCAGAATTGAGTAAATAAAAATAAAATAAAATAAAATGGAGGACATGTGTCATTTGCTTTATTCTAAAGTTGACACCTAAACCCCCATGCATGCTTGCCACCTCACTATTTTAGCATGAGTCAAACCTAAGTAATTTAAGGCACCATTAAAATGAAACTTTGCAGCCAACATTAGTTTGAGGAGAAGAAGAAGAACAGAAGAAGAGGAAGAAGAAGAAGGAGAAGAAGAAGAAGCAGAAACTTTGTTTGAGGTTTTTCATCAACTCCCTATATTTGGGAATCCAACTCATCTAAGGCAAGTGTTCTAACCCATCCAAGAGTTAAATTTTGATCCTTGTTTTTACCTTGATTTTGAGAAAATTGGGAGATTGTGGCTGCATGTAAGATATCTATGTCGTTTATACATCAAATGTTGAATCTGAAATTTTTCAGATTTTGACCTTTCAGTACTGGTATGACCATAACTTTTTGCACCAATTTCAGATTGAGGAAAAACCTCTTTTACACGAAAGGAGACTTATAGAGCTTTCATTTGACATAAAAAATTGAATGATTTATAGTAAATTTACCTACACAAACAATTTAATGAAAAGACCTCATGTATTTGGTAAAACAGATACTATGAATTCTGACCCTCTATTACTAAATTGCCAATAACTCTCTAGTGAAAATTCTAAATTATACAAAACTTAGTTCTTTGGAAAATAGATTCACATATCTTTCTTTTTACATATAATATAGAAATTTTGAAGTACGTTTACAATTTGAAAAATCTATTTAAATTGATTCTATCAATTCTGCAAAACAGAGATGATTAATTCTGACCTTTTATTACTAAATTGCTCATAACTCTCTAGCAAAAATTTTAAATTATGAAAAACTTAGTTCTTTGGAAACTAGATTCGCATATCTTTTTTTGACATATAATTTGGAAATTTTGAAGTATGTTTGCCTTCTGAAACATCTATTTAAATTGATCCTATCAATTCTGCAAAACAGAGATGATCAATTCTAACCTTCCTTTACTCTATTTGTTGTAACTTCCTGTTTTTAGTTCATCTAAAAAAATAGATTGATACGGCTTTCCAATGACACCCATTTTTAGTGAATTGGAGTATGCTGTTGAATCTCGTATTTTGATGATGAAACCACTTGATATGTGTTTATAATTTAAACTGCATTTTGAGTGATGCAGGTCTACTCGATTAGGATTAGACAGTTAACGTTGGAGGAATTGACGTTGCGCCGGAGGAGATCACATCAAGATATAGGACGGCAGAAGGCTTCGGACGTCGGGCATCGGGTCGAGGAGAGCGAAATTGCGCCAAGGATATCGGGGTTGCGGAGGTCAACCGCCGATTGGGCAACAAGCCGCAATAGAGGACGATGCACCGAAGAATTGGACGAAGCGCCAACCAATGATGTGCCGGGCAACAGAATGTCAATTCGCGTTGTAATAATTGTCTAGATCGAAGTAGAGTTTTAGCTTATGTGTGTATGATTAACTACGATAACGACGAAGACATAAAGCAAAACAAAGTGTCGGAGTCAAGCACGAAGGATTCATTACGAGTTCGAGAGTTCGACGGAAGTCCGAAGGTTCATCGGGAATGCTGCCGGAACTAGCCGAGAATGAGTAGGGAGCTTGCCGAAGGGTTTTTCGGAAGCTCGCTGGAAGGTTCGTTGGAAGTTCGCGGAGCTCATCGAGAAAGATCGGAGCTTGCTGAAGAAGCTCGTTGGAACTCGTCAAGATCAAATCATGAAGTCTAGGAGCTTGCCGAGAGTCCGCAGAATGGTTTCCGAGAGTTTATCGGAAAACCGTCGGAAGTTCACCGGAAGCTCGCCGGAAGAAGTCTAGACTTTGTAATAGCTCAGAAAATGTCTTTAAATTTATAGTTAACACGTTACTTAGGGTTAGGATTAGGTGTTAATCCTATAAACCAAGTAGGGGCCAATTGGGCTCTAGTTCGGACTGGTTTGGGCCAATTTTGGAGCCCAACCAGTGAGCTGAAATAGTGTAGGCGGTGGCACCGCCAGATTTGGCGGTGGCATCGCCTAGCACACGAGAGCCAGGCGGTGGCACCGCCTGGGCTGGGCGATTGCACCGCACAGCACCCTAGCGCTGGGCAGTGGCACGGTGGCACCACCAGCATCGGGAACATAAGAGAATTCAAATTTTTTGAGCCCAAATTTGAATCCTCTTGAGGCCTATAAATACCCCTCAAGTCTCAGCTGAGAATACAACTTTTTGAGCAGCAATTGTTTGAGAGAAGGTCTTAGAAAAGTCTTTGCTAGTCTTGTTTTCAATTTGCTAATGTTCACCTCCTTCTTTCTTGCTGAAAATCTGTAAGAGAGTGAACCGCTTATAAAAAGTTGTAATAGGGGTATTTGCCCTTCTATTTCAAGAGATTTGCTAGTGGAAGGTGGGAGCCTCATCGAAGAGGGGCCTCGCAAGTGGATGTAGGTCATTTGACCGAACCACTGTAAAATCGGTGTGATCTCTGGTTTGCATTTACTTATTGTCATTTACATTACTGCAAATCATTTACACTTTAATGCTCTACTTCTTTGTCTCCGTCTTACTTATCTTTTCAAGTTAAAACGCAATCAAAACGGTTTCAAACGAAAAGCTGCTTTTATCGTACGAAGTTTCCGAAAGTGCTTAAATCTTCAAAAGTTTATCATACTTACCGCTGTACTAATTCACCCCCACCCCCCTCTTAGTGCCGCTCCGATCCTAACAATTGGTATCAAAGCCCGGTATTTCTCATTTCGGATTTACACCTGAGAGAAATTGCTCTTCATGGCTTTCAAGAGGGCTTATCGGTTGTTCGTCCACCGTTGTTTAACGGATTGGACTACACTTATTGGAAAACTCAAATGAGAGTTTTCTTGATTTCTATGAATTTGGATTTATGGAATATCGTTGAAAATGGTTTTCAACTTCCCTCTAAACCGATGAACGAATGGTCGGATTTGGAGAAGAAATATTTTTCTTTAAATGCAAAGGCTATGAATGCCTTATTTTGCGCTTTGGACAAAAATGAGTTCAATCGGATTTCTACGTGCGAAACGGCTTTCGATATTTGGCGAACACTTGAAATCACGCACGAGGGAACTAGTAGAGTCAAAGACTCGAAAGTTAACATTTTATTGCATGATTTTGAGCTTTTTCAAATGCAACCAAGCGAGACTATAGGCGACATGTACACCCGTTTCACGGATGTCGTCAATAATTTAAGAGTTCTTGGTAAATCTTTTTCGATTTTTGATCTCGTAAGCAAGATCTTAAGATCCCTTCCAAAAAGGTGGGACTCTAAAATAACCGCAATACAAGTAACAAAAGATTTAAATATTTTTTCACTTGAAGAACTAATTGGTTTGTTGATGACATATGAAATGGTGCGCAATGCACATGATGAACACAATGAACACTTGAACCACCTTCCAAAGAACAGGAAGGATTCGGAACCCCGGACAAATGAATACCACTTGAGCGATGACTCAAGTGATGAGGACAATGTTGAACTTGAACTTCGAACACTAAATCTTAATAAGTTTATTAAACAAAAATCTAAAATAAACAATGAACTTGAACGGAGGAAGAGGCCAAAGAAGAGGAAGGCAACCAAGGATGAATCAAAAACTTCCAAAGGCGAAACGACGGATTGGGCTTTGACGGGCTTCGACTACAAGGTGAGTAACTCAACTCTCTTGAATTATTTTGAAATTACTTAAAGCCCTTCATGAGTGCTTAATTTAGATAGTAGGAATAGGAAATAAAAAAATTGTTTTTAAAAAATCATATCATGTTTTTCTTTGTAGCATCTTTGAAAAATTAAAAAATTTGATCATGAAAAGTATATTGCAAAGGTTTCATGCATGTTATGTTTTGAAATGTTGAATGATGCAATATTAGGGATGATAATATGATATGTGATAATGCTTAGGATTAATCCATACATATGTATACGTCATGCATGAGTTTTTGAAGTAAATGTTGATTTGAACCTCTCATTTTAGATTAATATGCTTTTGGTCTAATCGTTTTTATGATGAATTAAGATGACATTCTCATGACATATTAAGATGACATAGTGCATGTACATCTATGTATGAATTTCTTGATAGTCTTTTGATGATAGACGTGATATCATGATGTGTTTGGTCTTAACGGCTTCATGACGAAACTTATGTTTCAATTTTAAATGATGATACTTGTTTTCACAAAAAGACTTGAATACCCTCACATGAAATCAATTGTATGAAATGGAAATGATTTTCTATCCTATTGAGATTAATGAATTTATTTTACCAATCTTGTGAATCTCATGAAAATAAACATGATGAATATTTTATAAATGAGTTGTCTTATAAGATTTTGCCTTTACGTCTTGAACTTTCATGCTTATATTGATTTGGCATATAAAGACTAAGGCATGCTTAGATGAAAAAGAATCACTTAAAAAATACTTTTCCCATCTGATCGAGATTAATGATTTCATGATATTTTGTGAATCTCGAAATTGATTTTGATGACTTGATTATGAGTTTCAAGTTACCGATTTGATTTGAATAAGTTTTATTTAAATCATAATCTTGATCTTGCAAAATTGGAATCACAAATAATATCTTTTGGTATTCATGAATTGATACTCACAATATGAAAGTATTGGTATTCATGACTTGAATTTGATTGAAACATTGCATGCTTAAATTAATCATTCTCCTATGTTTCAAAAATTCTTTAAAAGCCTTATGAGATGATTGAAAATTAATTTGCTTTATGATGAATCACGAATCATGACTTGATCTATGATATTGATATATTGGTTGTATAATTCTTTTGCTCTATTAAAAGGATTTATTGAATGAATCATGTCATTCTTGAATTTTCTTGATATCATGACATGATTTTGTAAGTTGGCTTGTATAATGATTAAAATCTTTTGGCCATTGATTTCTCCCTTCTTTTCAGTAATGACAAAGGGGGAGAAATATATGAATTGATGCTATAAGTGCCATATTTGAATTTGAATTATGTTAAGATATCAAAAGAAGCTTGCATCGAAATATATGGTAAAATGATAATCGAAATGCTATGATTGCCATATGTCATGTTAAGATATCAAGAACTTGCTTTGTAATTTTACTTGCTGATATCTTGTCATGTGATGAAATACTACGATTTGTTGCTAAAATGATGCATGCAATACTTATGCTTTTTATGTGATGTATTAAATATGATGTGAATCATGATTAATATTGCCTTAATTTGAATTCAAGGTTTATCTCAATTATGGATTTTTTAAATAAGAATGATTACTCACCTTTGTTATGATTTAGAAATTGACATAAAGGGTCTTCCCTTCCTTTTGACAATGACTAAGTGGGAGATAGCTAGCTTGCACAATTCAAGAAGAAAGCAAAAATTACACTTCTCAAAAGAGAAGAAATTGCTATCTTGAACATCACCGAGAATTGCTAGCTTGAAACATCAAGAAAATATAAAAATGTGCTATCGTGCCTATCTCAAGAAAAGCAAATATGCCAACTTGCATATATTTGAATTTGCTAGCTTATAAAACTTGCATATTTCAAGAAACAAGAGTTGCTTTCTTGAACATCTCTAAATTGCAAGCTTGCAAGTTCTAAAATGTTGTAAAATTGCTAGATTGGATGATGATAAAAATTTAATATTATGTTTTTCATGCAATGAGTTGAACCCATATAACAAATACTTGATTGTGGTACTTCTCCTTTTTGTTGATGACAAAGGGGGAGAAGTTTGTTGATGACATGACATGTGATGCATAAGTTTATGCATATGTTCATGATGATGTGTTACAAGTATTCATGATGAATATTGCAATGACTTGAATTCAGTTTGAATTCAAGGTTCTATCAATATGGCATATTGATAGGGGGAGTTTGTTTAAACTCCGGGAGTTAAGGTTAACTCCATCATCAAGTGGTTGTCATCATCAAAAAGGGGGAGATTGTTGAATCTCGTATTTTGATGATGAAACCACTTGATATGTGTTTATAATTTAAACTGCATTTTGAGTGATGTAGGTCTACTCGATTAGGATTAGACAGTTAACGCAGGAGGAATTGACGTTGCGCCGGAGGAGATCACATCAAGATATTGGACGGCAGAAGGCTTCGGACGTCGGGCATCGGGCCAAGGAGAGCGAAATTGTGCCAAGGATATCGGGGTTGCAGAGGTCAACCGCCAATTGGGCAACAAGCCGCAACAGAGGACGATGCACCGAAGAATCGGACGAAGGGCCAACCAATGACGTGCCGGGCAACAGAATGTCAATTCGCGTTGTAATAATTGTCTAGATAGAAGTAGAGTTTTAGCTTGTGTGCGCAGGATTAACTACGATAACGACGAAGATATAAAGCAAAACAAAGTGTCAGAGTCAAGCACGAAGGATTCATTACGAGTTTGAGAGTTCGACGGAAGTCTGAAGGTTCATCGGGAATGCTGCCGGAACTAGCCGAGAATGAGTAGGGAGCTTGCCGAAAGGTTTTTCGGAAGCTCGCTAGAAGGTTCGTTGGAAGTTCGCGGAGCTCGTCGAGAAAGATCGGAGCTTGCCGAAGAAGCTCGTTGGAACTCATCAAGATCAAATCGTGGAGTCTAGGAGCTTGCCGAGAGTCCGCAGTATGGTTTCCGAGAGTTTATCGGAAAACCATCGGAAGTTCGCCGGAAGCTCGCCGGAAGAAGTCTTGACTTACGAACTTTATAATAGCTTAGAAAATGTCTTTAAATTCGTAGTTAGCACGTTACTTAGGGTTAGGATTAGGTGTTAATCCTATAAACCAAGTAGGGGCCAATTGGGCTCTAGTTCGGACTGGTTTTGGCCAATTTTGGAGCCCAACCAATGAGCTGAAATAGTGTAGACGTTGGCACCGCCTAGCACCCGAGAGCCAGGCGGTGGCACCGCCTGGGCTAGGCGGTTGCACCGCCCAGCACCTGAGCGTTGGGCGGTGGCATCGCTTGGCTGGGCGGTGGCACCGCCAGCATCGGGAACATAAGAGAATTCAAATTTTTGCAGCCCAAATTTGAATTCTCTTGAGGCCTATAAATACCCCTCAAGTCTCAGTTGAGAATATAACTTTTTGAGCAGCAATTGTTTGAGAGAAAGGTCTTAGAAAAGTCTTTGCTAGTCTTGTTTTCAATTTGCTAGTGTTCACCTCCTTCTTTCTTGCTGAAAATCTATAAGAGAGTGAACCGCTTGTAAAAAGTTGTAAGAGGGGTATTTACCCTTCCATTTCAAGAGATTTGCTAGTGGAAGGTGGGAGCCTCATCGAAGAGGGGCCTCGCAAGTGGATGTAGGTCATTTGACCGAACCACTGTAAAATCAGCGTGATCTCTGGTTTGCATTTACTTATTATCATTTACATTACTGCAAACCATTTGCACTTTAATGCTCTACTTCTTTGTCTCCGTCTTACTTATCTTTTCAAGTTAAAATGAAATCAAAACGGTTTCAAACGAAAAGCTGCTTTTATCGTACGAAGTTTTCGAAAGTGTTTAAATCGTCAAAAGTTTATCGTACTTTACCGCTGCACTAATTCACCCCCCCCCTCTTAGTGCCGCTCCGATCCTAACATATGCTTGGTCACTCAAACAATTCAGGAAATGTACCATTCAAATTCTATCAAAATTGAAAACTTTGTTGGGTTTTGCCTATTCAATTTTTATCCTATTGGAAATTTGATTTCTGCTAAATTCTTCTTCAATTGAGCTTTATATTAGTCCTTTGAAGTTCTTATATTGTTCATCCTAAAATTATTGTATATCTAAAATTTATTATATAATGCTTTGTTTGCATTTCCTTGTTTGATAAAGGCACATGCATATCTTCATTGTTCCGCATGTGCTTATGATATGTGTCAATGTTATTGTTCATACTACCCTTTTGTACTCTAGTGTCTTGTGGGATATTGTGAACCTTTGCCAGAAATGGTAAAGGGAGTTATGCTTAGAGCCCGCGATTGCTTTGCCAGCCCCATTGACTTCACTCAAATGTGGGTGGATGGAGCTCCCAGACGTGGGAGATTTATGCTTGGTGGTCATCCAGAAATGGATGAATCACATTATGTATGTAGTCCCACAGCACCCTCTATGTTTATTGATATGATATCCAAAGCTTTGTTTATAAGTTCATATTATGCTTTGGATAAAAATGAAATTCATGCTACATCGAAAATGACATACAAGCTTGTGTTTATTATTCGGTTCACTTGTTATACTTTGAAATGTTTCGTTTGTCATTATTATGCCCCCAAACACTCTTATGCCTTTGATATGCACCTAAATGCTTCATGTGCCATTTGATACATGCCTAAATGCTTCTTTTGCCGATGAAATGCTCCAATTTTCTTTCTCCTATTGTTATGTCTAATGCTTGTTTTTGAATGAGGTAAACCTTTGTGATTTTATATCAAATGAGATGACTTTAAATGAACACTTGTATTTCTACTTTTGTATCTTTATACTAAGTCTGCTTGAACTTCTCCTATCGCCATGGATATGTTAGACGCTTGTTGAGCTCTTTATGCTCACCCCGTTGCTATATAAATTTTTCAGGGTAGCTTGTCACGCACTGAAAAGCTAGAATTGGGTTAAAGCGGTGAAAGGCTAGAAGATTTTTGAGCTAATCTTTGTTGGATAATAGATTTTTGTTGTATAGTATACTTTACTTCTGATGTAATGTTAAGGATCTGTTGATACTTATGTGTTGTAAAAGTTTAAAGGACCGCTCATGTGTATGAAATGATAAGTTTAAGTTGTATAAGGATAAGAACTCATGGTAAATAATTATCTTTTTGTGATTGTATATACTTCTACGATTATGGATTTGTGTTGTGGTTGATGTTTAGTTGAGTTGCCTTTGGATTTTGTGAATCTCTGAGTGAAGTGGATTATGATTTATGTAACGTATATATTTATGAATTGTGAATATTGATTTTTGAATGATTCTTAGTATCCTCAAATTGTCAGATTGGATCCTGGATTGAATTGATGATGAATTATAATATTATTGATTTTAGACAGGATCACACTTCCTGAATGTGATAATTCGGGTGGTGTGACAGAGTTGGTATCAGAGCATGATTTTTGGATTTCTAAGAATTTTCATATGCTAGATGTGTAATAAATTTTGAGGTTTAGTGATTTTTATTTAGAGACTGATCAAAAGTTTTTTTTTTTTGTTATTTTTAGGAAGCAAGGTTAACGAGGTCATCTGGTTCTCCTGTTGCTTCTACTTCTGATCAATTGAGTGGAATTATGAAAACTCTAGAGGCGATGACATAAGTAATGCAACAACAAGTCTAACAAAAAAGAAATGATGAAGCTGGGAATTCAAACCAGACTGGGTTGGGAATTGAACAGTTTAAGAAGCTTAGTCCCCCCAGTTTTAGTGGTGAGCCTGATCCAATGATAGCAGAACAATGGATGATGCGGATAGAGAAAATATTTGATGTTTTAAATTGTCCAGATGATAAGAAGGTTTCTCTTGCTACCTTCATGCTAGAAGGAGAGGCTGAGCACTGGTGGCGAACCATGAAGAGGATTTCTGAAGCTCGATAGGAGCCAATCACTTGGAAGGTATTTACAGAAAAGTTCAATGATAAATATTTTTCAGATTGTATCAGAGAGCAGAAAGAATTGGAGTTCCTGAATCTCGTCCAGGGAAATTTTACAGTAGCCAAATATGAGTCTAAATTCACCGAGCTCTCTAGATTTGCCACACATATGATTGATGATAAATATAGGAAAGCAAGAAGATTTGAAAGAGGATTAAGGCCACCAATAAGAAGTCGGATATCAGTTTTAAAACTCCAAGTATACACTGATGTAGTAGAAAGAGCTTTCATACTTGAAAAAGACTTGGAGGAGATCCAAGAAATCAGGGACAAGAATAGCAAGGATAAGTTTGTTGGTAAAAGTAAGAGAGGAAATGAAGCAGAAAGAAGTAACAAGAAGGCAAAGGTACCTAGATTTGAGAAAGGAACTCCATCGCAAAGAACTCTATCGTGTACAAAATGTGGACGTAATCATGAAACAAGTGAGTGTTTTCGGGTGATTGGAGCCTGTTTTGCCTGTGGAAAGTTAGATCATAAAGTCAGAGACTGCCCACTAAACAAGAAGAAAGAGCCACTACTCCCTAAGCCGACAGCCCATGCTAGAGTATATGCTATCACAGAACAAGATTCCAGAGCCTCTAAATCAGTGGTTGAAGGTATTCTACATGTTTCTAATAGAAATGTAAAATTTTTGTTTGATCCTGGCTCCAACTTGTCTTTTGTTTCATAATATTTTGCTTATCACTTGGGCATTCAACCTAAACCACTGGATTATTTACTACAAATAACTACTACTGTTGGGGATTCCTTGACTACAAATCTGGTTTATCCATCTTGTTTGATTTCTATTGGAGAATATGAACTCCTTGCTAATTTGATACTCCTAGAAATCCAAGGTTTTGATATTATACTTGGCATGGATTGGCTATCTTCCTATCATGCTAGTACTGATTGCTATACAAAAATAATTACTTTCTGCATATCAGATCAGTCTATATTTTACTTTGAGGGTATTAGGCATGATTTGCCTCCTTGCTTGATATCAACACTTCAAGCTTATCGTCTTATGCAGAAGAGTTGTTTTTGTTATATTGTGTGTGTAAAGGAGCATTCAAATCAAGAAACTCACCTAAATGAAATTATAGTGGTCAAAGAGTTCCCTGATGTATTTCCAGATGAATTGTCTGGTTTACCTACAAATAGAGAGGGAGAATTTGCTATTGATTTAGAACCCGGGACAGCCCCAATATCTAAGCCTCCCTATAGAATGGCACCACTCGAGCTCGAGGAATTGAAGAAGTAAATACAAGAGTTGTTAGATAAGGGTTTCATTCGACCCAGCGTCTCACCGTGGGGTGCTCCAGTGCTATTAGTTAAGAAGGATGGGACGTTGAGGCTTTGTATTGATTATAGACAATTGAATCAAGTGACCATAAAAAACAAGTATCCCCTACCCAGGATTGATGACTTGTTTGATCAATTGCAGGGTGCACAAGTATTCTCCAAGATTGATCTAAGATCAGGTTACTATCAGTTAAAGGTCAAGAAGGAGGATATTCCAAAAATAGCCTTTAGGACTCGATATGGTCACTACGAATTTTTAGTAATGCCTTTTGGCTTGACTAATGCTCCTGCATCTTTTATAGAACTGATGAATAGAATATTTCAGCCACTCTTAGATGGTTATGTAATTATATTCATTGATGACATATTAGTATATTCAAGAAGTAATCAAGAGCATGATAAACACTTGAGAGATGTATTATCTATACTAAGAGAAAAGAAGCTGTATGCAAAGTTCAGCAAATGTGAATTTTGGTTGAAGGAAATTGCTTTCTTAGGCCACGTGATTTCAGGAAGGGGCATATCTGTTGATCCAAAGAAGGTGGAAGCAGTAGTTAATTGGGAAGTGCCAACAAATGTAATAGAAATTAGAAGTTTCTTGGGCATGGCAGGTTATTACAGGAGATTTGTGGAGAGATTTTCTCAAATTGCTCATCCTCTTACCAAATTGACTCAAAAGAATGCGAAATTTGAATGGAGTAGTGATTGTGAGCAAAGTTTTCAAGAATTAAAAAGAAAATTAACTAGTGCCTCTATTCTCACTATTCCAAGTGGTAATGAAGGATTTGTAGTTTATACTTATGCTTCAAGAAAGGGCCTTGGATGTGTTTTGATGCAAGAAGGGAAAGTAATTGCTTATGCTTCAAGGCAGCTAAAGAATTATGAATTGAATTATCCAACTCATGATTTGGAATTGGCAGCAATCATCTTTGCTCTAAAGATTTGGAGACATTATTTGTATAGGCGGACATTTGATATCTTTACTGATCACAAGAGTTTAAAGTATATTTTTACACAGAAGGAGTTAAATATGAGGCAGCGAAGATGGATAGAACTTCTAAAGGATTATGATTATACCATCCGTTATCACCCAGGTAAAGCAAATGTTGTAGCTGATGCACTTAATAGAAAATCTACAAGTTTTATGGCTAGTCTGTTTGTGAAGCAATGGAAGCTATTAGAAAGAAATTATGATTCGAATGTAATAAGGAAAGGGCAAGACTCAATAATATTGATGGCCTCTATCCAGGTGCAAACTGATCTCATTTAATAAATTAAAGAAGGACAACTACGAGATCCACATTTAATATACTTGAGGAATGAAGTTGAAAAGGGATTGAAGTTGAATTTTCAAATTTCAGATGATGGCCTATTGAGATTTGGAGATAGAATATGTGTTCCAAATGACTCAGATATCAAGAACCAAATCTTGAACGAAGGTCACAATTCAAAGTACACTATGCATCCTGGTAGCACAAAAATGTACAAAGATCTGCAAAGTCATTATTGGTGGAAAGGCATGAAGAAGGAGATTGCAATATATGTTTCAAGGTGTTTGACTTGTCAGCAAATCAAAGCAGAACACCAGAGACCTGGAGGTTTGTTACAGCCCTTAGATATTCCTGAATGGAAATGGGAATGCATTACTATGGACTTTGTTTCAGGACTACCCAGAACCTCTAGAAAGCATGATGCTATTTGGGTCATTGTTGATAGGTTAACCAAATCTGCACATTTCTTACCAATCAATATGACTTATTCTCTTGATAAGCTTGCAAATTTGTATGTTGATGAAATAGTAAGACTTCATGGTGTCCCGAAGGAGATTATCTCAAATAGAGACTCCAGATTTCTTTCTAGATTGTGGAGGAGATTACAAGATTCTATGGGCACCAAAGTAAAGTTTAGCACTACCTATCACCCTCAGACCGATGGTCAATATGAAAGAACAATTCAAGTACTTGAAGATTTGCTTAGAGCCTATGTTATGGATTGGAGAGGTGAATGGGATAAAGATATTTCTCTTATTGAGTTCACTTACAATAATAGCTACCATTCGAGCATTCAGATAGCTCCTTATGAGGCATTGTATTGGCGAAAATGCAAAACGCCTATATGTTGGGAGGAAGTTGGTGATAGAAAGTTATTAGCACCAGAAAAAGTACAAGAGACTACTGAAAAGATTCAGGTTATCATAAAAAGGCTAAAGGCTGCTCAGAGTCGGCAAAAGAGCTATGCTGACAACAGAAGATGAGATATCAAGTTCCAAGTAGGGGATTTTGTATTCCTAAAGGTCTCCCCTTCCAAAGGCGTTGCAAGATTTGGAAAGAAAGAAAAGTTAAACCCAAGGTTCGTTGGACCTTTTGAGATCCTTGAAAGAATTGGCTTTGTCGCTTACAAGATTGCCTTACCACCATCGATGTGTCATATTCATGATATATTTCATGTGTCAATGCTCAGAAAAGATTGCCTTACCACCATCGATGTGTCATATTCATGATATATTTCATGTGTCAATGCTCAGAAAGTATATACCTGATCCCTCTCATGTCATTGAGTATGAGCCGATTGTGATTGAGAAAGACTTATTTTATAAGGAAGAGCCCATTCGGATTATTGATAAAAAAGAGAAGATCTTAAGAAATAGAATCATTACTCTGGTTAAAGTAATTTGGAAGCATCATTCTACAAATGAAACGACCTGAAAGAGGTATGACAAATTTAGAGGACTAAATTTTCTTTTAAGGAGGGGAGAGTGTAACATCCCCCATTTAAAAAAAAAAAATTAGTAAATGCTTGTTTGTAAATATGAGGATTATTTAATAATTTTTTTTAAATAATATTATATTAAAGTTTATGGCTAAGGACCTAAGAGTAAATATTAAAATTTTGATATAATTTATAGAATATTCAGAATTGAGTAAATAAAAATAAAATAAAATAAAATGGAGGACATGTGTCATTAACAAGGATGAGCCACTTGCATTTATTCTAAAGTTGACACCAAAACCCTCCAATGCATGCTTGCCACCTCACTATTTTAGCATGAGCCAAACCTAAGTAATTTAAGGCACCATTAAAAAGAAACTTTGCAGCCAATGTTAGTTTGAGGAGAAGAAGAAGAGAAGAAGAAGAAGAAGAAGGAGAAGAAGAAGAAGAGGAAACTTTGTTTGAGGTTTTTCATCAACTCCTTATATTTGGGAATCCAACTCATCTAAGGCAAATGTTCTAACCCATCCTAGAGGTAAATTTTGATCCTTGTTTTCACCTTAATTTTGAGAAAATTGGGAGATTGTGGCTGCATGTAAGATATCTATGCCGTTCTAAAATTTTTCAGATTTTGACCTTTCAGTACTGGTATGACCATAACTTTTTGCACCAATTTCAGATTGAGGAAAAACATCTTTCATATGAAAGGAGACTTATAGAGCTTTCATTTGACATAAAAAATTGAAAGATTTGGAATAAATTTACCTATCCAAACAATTTAATGAAAAGACCTCATGTATTTGGTAAAACAGATACCATGAATTCTGACCTTCTGTTACTAAATTGATCATAACTCTCTAGTGAAAATTCTGAATTATACAAAACTTAGTTCTTTGGAAACTAGATTCACATATCTTTCTTTTGACATATAATATAGAAATTTTGAAGTACATTTGCCTTTTGAAAAATCTATTTAATTTGATTCTATCAATTCTACAAAATAGAGATGATTAATTCTGACCTTCTATTACTAAATTGCTCATAACTCTCTAGAAAAAAATCTAAATTTTGCAAAACTTAGTTCTTTGGAAACTAGATTTGTATTTATTTCTTTTGACATATTATTTGAAAATTTTGAATTATGTTTGCCTTTTGAAACATCTATTTAAATTGATCCTATCAATTCTGCAAAATAGAGATGATCTATTCTAACCTTCCTTTACTCTATTTGTTGTAACTTCTTGTTTTTAGTTCATCTAAAAAAATAGATTGATACAGCTTTCCAATGACACCCATTTTTAGTGAATTGGAGAATGCTTGGTAACTCAAACAATTCCGGAAATGTACCATTCAAATTCTATCAGAATTGAAAAGTTTGTTGGGTTTTGCCTATTCAATTTTTATCCTAATGGAAATTTGATTTCTGCTAAATTCTTCTTCAATTGAGCTTTATATTAGTCCTTTGAAGTTCTTATATTATTCATCCTGAAATTATTATATATCTGAAATTTATTAAGTAATGCTTTGTTTGCATTTCCTTGTTTGATAAAGGCACATGCATATCTTCGTTGTTCCGCATGTGCTTCTGATATGTGTCAATGTTATTGTTCATACTACCCTTTTGTACTCTGGTGTCTTGTGGGATATTGTGAACCTTTGCAATAAATGGTAAAGGGAGTTATGCTGAGAGCCCGCGATTGCTCTACTAGCCCCATTGACTTCACTCAAACGTGGGTGGATGGAGCTCCCAAACGTGGGAGACTTATGTTTGCTGGTCATCCAGAAATGGATGAATCACATTATGTATGTGGTCCCACAGCGCCCTCTATGTTTATTGATATGATATCCAAAGCTTTGTTTATGAGTTCATATTATGCTTTGGATAAAAATGGAATGCATGCTACATCAAAAATGACATACAAGCTTGTTTTTATTATTCGGTTTACTTGTTATACTTTGAAATGTTTTGTTTGTCATTATTATGCCCTCAAACATTCTTATGCCTTTGATATGTACCTAAATGCTTCATATGCCATTTGATACATGCCTAAATGCTTCTTTTGCCAATGAAATGCTCCAATTTTCTTTCTCCTATTGTTATGTCTAATGCCTGTTTTTGACTGAGCTAAACCTTTGTGATTTTATATCAAATGAGATGACTTCAAATGAACACTTGTATTATGCTCACCCCGTTGCTATATAAATTTTTCAGGGTAGTTTGTCATGCACTGAAAAGCTAGAATTGTGTTAAAGCAGTGAAAGGCTAGAAGATTTTTGAGCTAATCTTTGTTAGATGATAGGTTTTTGTTGTATAGTATACTTTACTTCTGATGTAATGTTAAGGATCTGTTGATACTTATATGTTGTAAAAGTTTAAAGGACCGCTCATGTGTATGGAATGATAAGTTTAAGTTGTATAAGGATAAGAACTCATGGTAAATAATTATCTTTTTATGATTGTATATACTTCTACGATTATGGATATGTGTTGTGGTTGATGTTTAGTTGAGTTGTCTTTGGATTTTGTGAATCTCTGAGTGAAGTGGATTATTATTTATGTAACGTACATGTTTATGAATTGTGAATATTGATTTTTGAATGATTGTTAGTATCCTCAAATTGTTAGATTGGATTCTGGATTGAATTGATGATGAATTATAATATTATTGATTTTAGACAGGGTCACACTTCCTGAATGTGATAATTCGGGGGGCGTGACAGATAAGCCCCGACTCTCTAGAGGGAGAATCATGTGGGACAGACCTCACATGTTGAGGAGGAGTATCTCAACAAACAACAACTCTACAAAGCTCAATAGACTGAGCAAGCGGCGAGGAGTTGTCGCATGATCTCGCTCGAGAGAATGCATTGGTGGATGCATTGCGAGATCAAGTGGGGGAGCGACCCAAAGCAATATCAATATAGGCACACTTGGAGTCAATATGGAGATCGGACTTAAAGGAGGGCTGACCCGTGGAATGGTGGGCGCGAGGGCCACCATCAACTCAATGCAAAAATGAGGAGCAGAGCAACTTGGGTGAAACTTGGCGAAGTACCCAAGCCACATAAAGGGAGCCAGCATAGAAGTTGGAACATGGAGCGGAGGCACGGTGCTTTCCTTAGACATAGGTCAAGGATATGAACTCTTGCAGAGGCAAGAGTAAGATCAAGTTGTTCCATGGGTCGTTCATTCTGATGGAGCGGACTCATCTTGCATGGTGCCAAAGACGAAGGGAGCTTTTGGGCACATGTACCTTATCTCGGAAAAGCATTTGATGGAGGAACTAAGGTGACTCAATTTGCCAAGGCAAAGTTGGGTTTAGAAGGCCTTGGCACGGGGCAAGAGGACGCGGAGGCGGGTACTCTTGAAGAATATGTCATAGTGTTGCCATTCAGCTTGCCATGAAGGAAGCAATGCGCAGCGGAGATTGTGCTAGTAGGGGCTGAGGCCCAGGATCCAGACAATAGTGCACTGATTGTAGCGAAGTCGGGGGACTTCGGGAGCTACCAGGCGACGGACTATCCTAGAGCGATGCTTCATCTAGGTGTGACCTAAGAGTGGGTGGATGAAGGTCGATTGCTAAAGAAGCGAACAAAATCGAAGGTGGAAGAGACCTTGCGATGTATTGGCAGAGGCCACACATGGAGGGACCACAATTCGAGTTCATCCCACAAGGATCAGAATGAAATGTAGATGTCACCAAGAGGCGACATAGTGCAGCGGATTGTGGTGGAATAGTTCGTGACAATGCGATACACACGACATAGTCCTGTGAGGGACTAGATCATACGGAGGTATGATTGGGAGCTACCGGAAGCTCCACTTCGGTGAACAACATGACGGTAAGAAGGGCTATGGATTCAAGGAGTGAAGGCCATGGTACCATAGAGGCGGGTCTTCCGTGTGTGCATCAAATTTTGCATCGGATGAAAGCCTTGGTCATCAGCATATGAGGGCTGTGTTCCACCAAGGGAAAAGTTTAAATTTAAGTACCAGTGAGTCTCATGGGAGGGACTTGATCATACAGAGGTATGATTGAAGTAGTTGGAGAGTTGGACTGCTCTAGAGCCCATATTCGCTTAAGGGAGCCTGACAAGTCAGAGGACAAGGTCGAGTAAGCGAACTTTGCTACCAAGGAAGCTAAGGAGAATAGAATCGGTGCAAATCCTATAATGCGATGGCAAAGGCCATGCATGGGAGTTGCAGTCTGTCTTTCCATCGACCAAAGAGAGCTGCTTGGATAACACAGAGGTGTTCAAGCAGGGGGTCGAAATGGGCGAGGAAGCGACGATGAGTCTAGAGGGACTTAGCTACCCAAAATCAAGCATCAGTTAGAATGGAGGTGGACTCAGAGGAGTACCACAGAGACATATCTACTGATCGTGAAGAAAAGGGATGCAGATGCGAGGCGATGGATAGTAGGGCCATGGGCATAGCAGCGTCATGGTACCGTAGAGGCGGGACTTCCGTGAAAGTCATTGATCCCTTGCTCTCATGGAGGGAGAGCGCTTGGTCATGAAAGGGGCCGAGGAGGTGGAGCATGCAGAGGCAAACTCCAAGTACCGAGACAAGGCTGAAGGGCAGAGGCCGAGGAACTTTGTAAGACCGATGTCAACGAGCTTCTCATTAAGATAGCAGAAAGTGAAGGACTTTGGGTCATGTAAGAGTGCACAACCAAGGAACGAAGCAGGCAGTTTACAATGTTGTACCTTTGCTACTTAGGGGAGTAGGCAATAGGGTTGATGGAGAAGACGGTACAATCCCAAAGGCAACCAAATCTATTAGAGAATTACTCCAAGTTGGGGTGAAAACTTCTTGCATTCCAGAAGTTCGATGGCATTGAGAAGGTAAATCACAGTAGCTAACTCAATGCAAGGAGTGCAAACACTTCAAGTGCTTCAGAAGTGTGAGCAAAGAGCAGGCGAAGGCCAGTAGCCAGCTCGATGCATAGAGTACAACCTCGAGGAGGCGGGCGAAGTCAAGTAACCTTTGCCTTCTCAACTCTTAAGAGAATGGGCGAAACCGAGTACCCCAATTCTCTTATGTATCCAGCAGAGGAGCTCTGCACATGTTCAAAGACCCTTCGAAGATAATGGAAGACAATAGTTGTCAAATCCTCACCAATAGTGATCAGTGCTACTGAGAGTAGATTATCCGCTTCATTTCCCAACGAACTGCCAATTGAAAGCGGAAGTGATGCGAACCTACTTGAAAGTGACAACTAAGTGAAAGAAGAGTCAATGGACAAATTTTGTGGAGGAAGGACCCAAAAACTTCAGAAGTTTGCGAGACGATGCTCGTTAATGTTCCAACAAGCATCCACCCAGTTCAAGCAGCATGGGCATTTGAGAAACTGGCACATAGTAAGGATGGTATTTTCCTTCATCTAGAAGATCCGCATGAACCAACAGGGATCAACACAACTCAGCCAACCCCACACTAGAGTCAGAGTCATTGGCGAGTTGAAGCAGCATGGCGGATTAAAGGTTCGACTACTCAAAAACAACAGCGGAGAGCAGCTGGAAGCCAAGAGGTGCATTGCAGCTGGAGTAGAAGATTGAAGACTCAGCACTGGTGATGAGTTGCAGTGTCGACAAAGGCTTCGACAAGGACATCGAAGGAATAAGTGGGGGAGAATGTCACGGACAAACTTCTAAACAGGATGTTTGATGTAATACTTATGTATGTCCGTGTCTTTTGGTATGTTCATGCTTTGTACAGCATGTAGAGGGACGGCCGAAGGCTTAATAGTCCCATTTTAGTTAGGTTGGTGGCCGCTTTAGGCTTGTAAATAGAGGTTGTGTCATGGGGACACGTGTGAGAGATTCTCGATTTGTAGTGGACCATTTTACCCTTTGTTGTGCAATAGTTCAGAGCTTGTAAAGTCTGTTTGTAATTTGCATTGTCTATGAAGTGTTTTCGAAGATGTTTGCTTGTAGATCCCGAGTGAGGCATTCTCTCTAACCCGTTCTCTCTTTTGTTGGTCCTAAGAGACAATGAGAGGCTTCGGGGAGGTTGACCTTTGCGGACGGACATACAAGGGTGCCGCACGACTTAGGCAAAACCAACTACGTCCGTGATAATGTGTCACTAGCTAACATAATGGTGCCACCTATGTTTATTCTATGGATGACACCTAAGCCCCTTTCATGCATGCTTGCCACCTTGCAACCCTTATATTAGCTAAATCTAATGTATTAGAGGAGAAATAAAAGGATGAAAACTTAAGAAGCTACAGCCAACGTTGGTTTAAGTTGAAGAAGAAGAAGAGAAGACGAAGAAGAAAAAAAGTTTTACTTTGGCTTGAGGTTTTACATCAATTCCACACTTTTGGGACTCAAATTTGTTTAAAGCAAGTATTCTAACCCCATCCAACAGAAATTTTAATCTTTGTTTTCATTTTAATTATTCGTAATTTGAAAGATTTCAGCTTTGCACCAAACCTTTCTTTCGTTTTGATATATAGCCATGAATCTATAATTTTTTGGTAATCTGATGACCTCTATGCACTATTTCGGACCTAACTTTTAGCATTAAACCCTAATTTAGGCAACGCCTAATCCATTTGAAATTAGACTCAAAGATCCTTATTTTGATACCTAGATTGAATGACTTGGAGTTTAAATGCCTACTACGACTTCTGTTTCAATTGACCCAATAACTTATGCAAAATAGGGATTGTAATTTTTGACCTCTTGTCGCTTAACTACTTATAACTTTCTTCTAGGAAATCAAATTCATGCAAAGTATGATTTATTGAAACCTAGACTCATATAGGTTTCTGTAAATATTTGATTTAAATGATTTGGAGCACAATTACCTATTGAATCATTTGTTCAAATCAACTTTGTAAATTTTGTAAAACAGAGATAAAGTTCTCTAAACTTTGGTTACTAAATTATTTATAACTCCTTGCTCGAAACTCCAATTCATACAAAACTTAAGTTATCAAAAACTAGATTGATACAGCTTTCGAATAACCCTAATTTTATAAAATTGGAGCATAATTGATCATCCAAAAAGTTTATGAAATGTGTCTCTCAAATTCTGTTAGAATCAAGCTTTGATCGATTTCGCCTATTCTTATTTCGTATCTTTGGAAATTGATTTCACCTAAAATCCTTACTTTAGTTGAGCTTTACATTATTACTTCAAATTCATATATACTCTTTTCCTATGAGTATTTGTATACCTTAATTTGTTATGTAAACTTTATGTTTGTATCGTAATGTTTCGTATAGGCACATGTATTCCATTGTTCCGCATGTATTTCCGATATGTCTCAATTTATTGTTGACAATACCTTTTATACTATATGGTGTTTGTGGGATCATTTAGACCTTTGCTAGAAATAGTAAAGGGATTATATGGACCATTGCTAGAAATGGTAAAGGGATTATATGGACCTTTGCCAGAAATTATAAAGGGTATGTGCTTAGAGCCCACGATGCTCTAGATTATATTTGGTGGTCATTCAAAAATGGATAGAACATATTATGTTTGGGATCCCACTTCACCTTCTATTTGCTTGATATGATATCCAAAGCTTTGGTTATATGTTTCTATGTGTGCTTTGGATAAGAATGAAATGTATGCAACGTCAAATGCGACGTTTGAGCTTTTGTTTCATATTTATTCTTTGATATGCTTCAAAATACTTCATATGCCATTGATACGTTCAGAAGTATTTCATCTGCCATTGATATATTTCAAAATATTTTATTTATTATTGATATGCTCCGAAACATTTCATATGTCATTGATATATTCCGAAATATTTCATCCGCCATTGATATATATCAAATGCTTCATACGTCTTTGATATGCTTTGAAATATTTCATATGTCATGGATATGCTTCTTATGCTAATGATATGCTCCAATTATCCCTTAATCAATTTATATGAACAAAACATGCTTCGAATGAAATGACATTGTAACTCTGCATTTGTCGAGTGGCTATCTTTGAACTCTTGTATCTCTGCTTTATATTTTGAAACCTTATTTGTTCGAAACTGTCCTCTTTGCCACGGATATGCTAGTCACTTGCTAAGCTCTATGTGCTCACTTCGTTGCTATATAAATTTTTAGGATAGCTTATCGCTCGCTAGAATGTTTGAAACTAGCTGAGGCAGTGGAAAGCCAGATGATTTTGGGGCAAACCTTTCATACTTGATAGTTTGATGTTGTATAAGTTCCTTTGCGTGTAATGAAATATCAACAACAACTCTAGATTGATGTATCTTGTAAATATTTGAAAAGTATCTCACATATCGAGATTTTGGGAATGTTAAGTTTAAATTATGCAATGATATAAACATTAGTTTTTGTGATTATATAAATTCCCACAACTATGGATTTATGATATGATTATGGTTTAGTTGAGTAGGTTTTGGATTTTGTGAATCATTTCATGATATGATGGTATTATTATAAACACAGGTCTTATGGATTATGGAATTATGAATGTGAATGACTTGAACGTTTTCTCCATGTCCTCAAATGTATGATTGGATCCTGAAATGTATTGTTATTGATCTATAATAAATTCGGGGCAAGGCGTGACAACTAGGTCTAGGAACAAGTTTTCATACCTCAGTTCTCTCAAATTAATTTAACTCCTCTTGCATTGCAATAACCCATGAATAATCTTTTAGGGCTTCGTCAATGCATTTTGGTTCAATTTGAGATAAATAGGCTACATTCGCACAAAAATTTTTAAAAGAACAATGAGTATAAATATCTTTTGATGTGTCTCCGATAATTAGCTCCTTAGGATGAGCAGCTACATACTTCCATTTCTTAGGTAATGATTCCTTGGAAGTAGATGCATCTAAGTTGCTAGGGAGAGGTGAATTTTTATTTAAATTCGAAGTATCAAAATCAACATCATCATCAAAATCATTTTTTTTAAATTCAAAAATTTCATTAAAAACAACATGAATATATTCCTCTTTAACCAAAGTTTGTTTATTAAAGATACGAAAAACTTTAAACATAGAGGAATAACCAAGAAAAATGCCTTCATCGGATTTTGCATCAAATATTTCTAAGGAATTTTTTCATTTAAAATAAAATATTTACAACCAAAAATATTAAAATATGAAATTGAAGTCTCTAAACATGATCCTTGCTAATAAGGGTCATTTTCATAGAAATGAAGGAATTGGCTTTGTGATTAACACTCAACAAAAGCCAAATATCTTCGTTAAAGGATCTACATTACATGTCTCACCTAGAGATAAATATAATTTTTTATGGCTAATATGGAGATTATATATATAGATGTTCTTTTAGAAAGTATAGTCTATATAAATTAATCTGGGTTCCCAAAAGAACCTTAAATAACTAAATGCCAATAGTTAAAATAAGTAGATCTATTAATGAGGGACCCAAAGTAAAATGAGTACCTAAAAGAAAACCCCCTTTCTTGTATATATGTGTATAATCAATAGCTGAGACCAAGAGATGGTACCTTGATAGTGGATGCTCAAGGCACATGTCTAGAGATTCAACTCAATTCTCTAAGCTCACTAGCCAAGACGAAAGATATGTCATCTTCGGGGACAATAACAAAGGTAAAATTATTGTCAAATGAACTATAAGTAACAAGTCGAACCTCTTGATTAAAGACATGCTATTAGTAAATGATTTAAAGCATAATTTATTAAGCATTAGTCAATTGTATCATAAAGGATATATCATCAAATTTGAATCTAATACTTGTATAATTGAAATATCACACAAAAATAGATTTATGATTGCCTTGAAAAATAATAATGTGTATACTATTGATATTGATGATTTTTACGATGAAACATGTTTTTCGGCTTTAGATAATGATGTAAGGTTTTGGCATAGGAGATTAAGTCATGCTAGCATAAAACTAATCTCTCAAATTTCAACTAAAGAACTTATAAGATGAATGCTTAATATCAAGTTCGTTAAAGACAAAAAATTTTATGCATGTCAGCTAGGAAAACAAATAAAAAGTAGTTTCAAATCAAAAAAATTAATTAAGCACCTCTAGACCACTACAATTGATCCACATGGATTTATTTAAACCAACTGATACAACAAGTCTAGGAGGTAGTAAATATGCCTTTATAATTATTGATGATTATAGTAGATACACTTGGACACACTTCTTGACACATAAAAGTGATTATTTTAAATATTTTTTAAAATTTTGTAAACTTATTCAGAATAAAAAAGGTTTTATGATTTTGTCTATTCGTAGTGATCACGGTGGTGAGTTTCAAAACCGTGATTTTCAAGGTTTTTGAGATTTAAATGGGTATAACAACAACTTCTATACTCCAAGAAACTCTCAACAAAATGAAGTTATTGCGAGAAAAAAAAGAGTTTACAAGAAATGGCAAGAACCATGTTAAACGAATATATCCTACCCAAATATTTTTGGGCCGAAGCCATTAACATGGCATGTTATGTTATGAACAGGGTTCTCGTAAGACTATTACATTTCAAAACTCCATATGAATTGTAGAATAACAAAAGACCCAATGAGTTCTTCAAGTGGAAAGTTATTTAAGTTTTTTTCTTCTTGTATTATCATTACTTTAGGATCCTAAATTTTTGGAAGGGATCTTAATATCTTATTAACAAGTTCAAAATTAGAAAAACTTTTATCATTTGCTTTTAGACCATTGACGACATCCGTAAAATGGATGTGCATGTCTCCAATGATCTCGTTTGGTTTTATTCGAAACAACTTATAACTATGAACCTAAAAATTATTTTTTGACTCTTTAACCCTACTTGTGCCTTTGTTTGTAACTTTGAGTATGTGCTAAATATTATGTGTAGTTTTGTATATAGAAACCCAATGAAATTCATTTTTATCAAGAGCACAAAACAAAGTATTCATCGCTTTAGGCTTTTAGGAGAAAGTCTTCTTTTTCAAATTATTCCATTCGACTTCTCAAAACCGCTTTCAATAATATTCCACAACTCAAAATCCACAGAAAGAAAAAAAATTCTTATTCTAGTTTGCCAATATATGTAGTTTGTTCCATTAAATATAGGAGGGCGAGTGATAGAAAGACCCGCTTGATTGCTTGTAAAAGTTATTTCTCTTGGGTGTTAAACCAAATGAGAAAAACCTTAGCTTTGATACCAATTGTTGGGATTGAAATTGGCACTAAGAGAGGAGGGTGAATTAGCGTATATGATAAAAACGTCGATGATTCAGAAAAACTATTTTGATAAAGTCCATATCGGAAATGATATCGAAAGTATGCTTCACTTGAAGTAAATGTAATAAGCAATTAAAACAAAGAACAATAGTAATGAAGAGCAGAAAGAGAGTGCACACTAAATTTATAGTAGTTCAATCATAATGACCTACGTCGACTCCTGATTCCCCTTCCGTCGAGGCCAACGACGTACACTAACGGTCTTCCTTTAATGGACGAAAACCAACTAACTATCCTCTTACAACTCTTTTTTCTCCATTTCACAGGTTTTGGAGACAACCTTTACAAGCCTCAAACCTCTCTTAGAATGATCACAAAGCTAAAGAAGGAGGAGGATGAGGATGTTAGGATTAAGAATGACACTAAGAGGGTGGGGTGAATTAGTATAGCAGAGAAAAACGATCAATTTAAGTGATTTCGAAAACTTTGTACGATGAAAAAACCTTAGTCCGATAAGAAATGTTTTGAAAAGTCATTTGGCTCTTGTAAGTGAGTAGAGAAGAGGTGATTACATAATTTGTAATGAAGTAAAATAGAACATAGCACAAGTGAAGAAAAATAAGTAGTAAGGAAAGAACACACCGGAATTTATAATGGTTCGGTCGTTATGACCTGCATCCACTTCTGATTCCTCCTCCATTGAGGTCACCAACATCCACTAATGGTCTTCCTTCAATAGGCGAAGACCAACCACCTCTTTATAGCACTTTCTCCTTTTTACGAGTTTAGGAGACAACTCTTATAAGCCTCACACCTCTTCTTGGATTGCAAAACTAAAGAGAGAGAGGAGGACTCTTTTCATTTTTACAACTCTTTTACACCCCAACACTTAAAGATTTGTTACCATTTTATGCAGAAAAGGGTGGGGTATATATAGGCCCTAATTGTTAGGAATGAGTCGGCACTAAGAGGGGGAGGTGAATTAGTACAGCGGTAAAAATGTCGGTTCTAAAAATTCTTCGTACGTTGAAAACCGATTTCGGAAGATGTTAACTTGAAAGCATATTCGTAAACATATTGAAAGCAGTAAGCAAGTAAGGAGGTTTGCAGTAAGATTAATTGTACAAAAGAAAAGGCAAACCAAATTTTTATAGTGGTTCGGTCGTCGTGACCTGTATCCACTCCGCCGATTCTTCTTCCGTCGAGGCCATCAGTATCCACTATCAATCTTCCTTTAATAGGCGAAGAACAACCTCCTTCTTACACCCCTCTTCTCCTTTTCACAAGTTTAGGAGACAACCTTTACAAGCACTCACTCCTCTCTCAAACTATTCTAACACTTAGACTAGAGGAGGAGGATTCTCACAAGAGATTACTATAGCATTTTTCCCTTTTTAAATTCTTTGTGCTTGTGTATGTTAACCAGGGATGAGAGGGATATTTATAAGCTTCAAGTTGATTCAAACTTAAAGCCTCAAAACATCTCATCCCCGGTTTTATAGGTACGGGCGGTACCACCGCTTGTGTTGGGTGGTACCACCGCTAGTGTTAGTCTGACACTAGGCGGTACCACAGCCTAATAGAGGTAGTACCACCGCCTGGCACCCTGCCACTGTGCGATACCATCACCCAGAATTCCTAGGGTGTTGTTCCCCAAGCGGTGCCATCATCGGCTAGGCTTTCAACATCCTGGTTGGGCCTTGAATCTGGCCCAAACCAACCCAACTTTGGGCCCAGTTGGCCCCTAACAGAGTTGATGGGATTACCTCCCAATCCCAACTCTAATTAAGTACTAACTATGATTCCTAAGACATATTTTAAGCAAAATAAGTCCAATTTCTTCAGGCGAGCTTCCGGCGATCTTCCGACGATCTCTCGGCAATGTTCCGACGGACTCCCGGCAAGCTCCTGGACTTCACGACGATCTTCTTGGCAAGTTTTGATGAGCTTCTTTGGCAAGCTCCAAGACTGCTCGATCAATTCCGACAGAACTTCTGACGAACGTCCGGACTTCCGACAAACTCTCGAACTCCCAATGAAATCAGGTTCTTGACTCCGGGACTTCATTTTGCTTTATGCCTTGCTATCATAGTTAATCCTGCACATATAAAAATACACTTCGATCTAGACAATTATTTCTAAATATGAATTATGTCGTCCGGCATATCATTGGTCCATCAACGCTTCGTCCGATTCTTCGGCGCATCGTCCTCTCTTGCAGCTTCTTACCCAATCGGCCAATTGACCTCCACAACTCCGATATCCTTAGCGCAATATCCGCTCTTATTAGCCCGATGATCGAAACCATGGCCCGAAGCCTTCGGTCGATACGTCGACCGATCCTTCGGCGTGACGTCCAATCTTCTGACATGTTTCTTTAGCCCAACATGATTCTTCCTGCATTAATTGTCTCTCCCTGATCGAAGCATCCTGCGTCACTTAAAATGTAGATCAAATCATAAATACTATCAATTGGTTTCATCATCAAAATATGAGATTCAATAATCTCCCCCTTTTTTATGATGACAACCAATTGATGATGGAGTTAACCTTAACTCCCCCTTATTAATATGCCATATTGATAGAACGTTGAATTCAAGTTGAATTCAAGTCATTGCAAATTTTATCTTGAATATTTGTAACACGTCATCATGCATAACATGATCATACTTCTCGCCCTTTGTCATCAATAATAAGAAGTGTAACTTTCAAGTGTTTGGACATATATGTTCAAATCATTGCATAATAAACATAATCACCATTTTTGTCACTATGCAATTTGTAAGCTAGTAAATTTAGCAAGTGTTACGTCATATTAGAACATACAAGCTAGCAGATTTTATATCATTTATGAGCATGCAAGCTAGCAAGTTTTCAAAAACAAATGCAAGATAGCATTCTTGTTGAAGTGTGCAAGCTAGCGATTCTGCTTCCTTTTGCAATGTGCAAGTTGCAAGTTTTGCTTCTTGAGATTGGCAAGATAGCACTTTTGCTTTTAAGTTGAGCAAACTAAAAAGTTTTCCCTCTTTTTGCGATATGTACATTTGTAATTTTTGCTTCTTTTAGATGTGCAAGCAAGCAAGCAAGCAAGTTTTTACATCTTCTTGAGTTGTGCAAGCTAGCTAGCAAGCTAGCTATCTCCCCCTTTGGCATTGTCAAAAAGAAGGGAAGAATACAATTTTGTATCTCTTTTTTCCTTTATAATAATTTTCAAAGCATGACAAAGATAAGTAATCATTCTTATTTCAAAATGCCATAATTGAGATAAACTTTGAATTCAAATCAAAGTAATTTCAATCATGATTCACATAATATGCAATACATCACATACATCATCATAACTTCAAATCATCATGCATAATTTCAAAAGATAAATTTATTAAGCATGATCAATATGCATCATTACATTATTTCATCAAGCATAATTTCATAAAGTGTTTTCAATAATACGAAAATCATTAAGATACACATTATCATTAAAACATCTAGCATGATTTAAGTCTAACATTTTGTTTCTTTTATCATAACACATGTAATTTTCATGATTATTTTCAAAATTACTAGATAAGCATGATTCCTAATTTTTTGCATTTTTATTTATTAAACATGTAATTTTTTAAAAATAATTTTTCTAAACTAAATTAATAATAACTCATGAAAAGCATTATGTAATTTCAAAGTAAACTAAAGGAGTTTCGTTTGAGTTGTTTACCTCATTGTCGAGAGTCACCAAAGCGAAGTTCGTCGTTTCTTCTTCATCGGTTTCCTCCTCGTCTTTGCATGCACTCGATTTATCCCAAGTCGCTTTCTTCTTCTTTTTAAGTTTATTTTTAATTTTTGATTCTTGTTTTAAAATTTTCATGAGGAGTTCAAGTTCACCATCACTTGAGCTTATGCTCGAGTGGTCTTCAATTGTTCTAAGTCCGAAATCTTTCTTGTTCTTTGGAAGATGGTTCTCAAGTTCGTCATGTGCATTGCACGTCATTTCATAGGTCATCAAAGATCCTATAAGTTCTTCAATTGGTAAATAATTTAAATTTTTTGATTCTTGAATAGCTGTTACTTTTGAATCACAACTCTTATTAAGAGAATGTAAAATCTTGTTTACAAGTTCAAAATCCGAAAAACTTCTATCAAGTGCTTTTAAACCATTGACGACATCCATAAAATGAGTGTACATGTCAACAACGATTTCACTTGGCTTCATTCCAAAAAGTTCAAAATCATGTATTAAAAAGTTGATTTTCGAATCTTTAACTTTGCTAGTGCCTTCATGTGTGATTTCGAGAGTGCGCCATATATCGAAAGTTATTTCACAAGTAGATACCCGATTAAACTCAGTTTTATCCAAAGCGCAAAATAGAGCGTTCATAGCTCTAGCATTTAAGGAAAAGTCTTCTTCTTCAAATCATTCAAATGGTTCATTGGAAGAGAAACCTTTGAAAATCACTTTTGACAATATTCCATAAATTCAAATCTAACGAAAGAAAGAAAACTCTTATTCGAGTTTTCTAATATATGTAGTCCGTCCCATTGAACAAGGAAGGACGAATGAGAGAAAGTCCATCTTGAAACTCAAAAAGAGCCATTTCTTTTGAGTGTTAAACCAAATGACAAATAACGAGGCTCTAATACCAACTGTTAGGAATGAGTTGACACAAAGAGGGGGGGGTGAATTAGTGCAGTAGTAAAAACGTTGGTTCTAAAAATTCTTTGTACGTTGAAAACCGATTTTGGAAGATGTTAACTTGAAAGCATATTCGTAAACATATTGAAAGCAGTAAGCGAGTAAGGAGGTTTGCAATAAGATAAATTGCATAAAAGAAAAGGCAAATCGGATTTTTATAGTGGTTCGGTCATCGTGACCTACATCCACTCGGCTGATTCCTCTTTCGTCGAGGCCACCGACATCCACTATCGATCTTCCTTTAATAGTCAAAGATCTGTTGAATCTCGTATTTTGATGATGAAACCACTTGATATGTGTTTATAATTTAAACTACATTTTGAGTGATGCAGGTCTACTCGATCAGGATTAGACAGTTGACGCAAGAGGAATTGACGTTGCGCTGGAAGAGATCACGTCAGGATATTGGATGGCTGAATGCTTCGGACGTCGGGCATCGGGCCAAGGAGAGCGAAATTGCGCCAAGAATATCGGGGTTGCAGAGGTCAACCGCCGATTGGTCAACCAGCCGCAAGAGAGGACAATGCACCGAAGAATCGGACGAAGCACCAACCAATGACGTGCCGGGCAACAGAATGTCAATTCGCGTTGTAATAATTGTCTAGATCGGAGTAGAGTTTTGGTTTGTGTGTGCAAGATTAACTACGATAACGATGAAGACATAAAGCGAAACAAAGTGCTGGAGTCAAGCGCGAAGGATTCGTTGGGAGTTCGAGAGTTCGACGGAAGTCCGAAGGTTCGTCGGGAATGCTGCCGGAACTAGCCGAGAATGAGTAGGGAGCTTGCCGAAGGATTTTTCCGAAGCTCGCCAGAAGGTTCATTGGAAGTTCGCGGAGCTCACCGAGAAAGATCGGAGCTTACCGAAGAAGATCGTTGGAACTCGCCAAGATCAAATCGTGAAGTCTAGGAGCTTGCCGGGAGTCCGCAGAATGGTTTCCGAGAGTTTATCGGAAGACCGTCGGAAGTTCGCTGGAAACTCGCCGGAAGAAGTCTTGACTTACGAATTTTGTAATAGCTTAGAAAATGTCTTTTAATTCATAGTTAGCACGTTAATTAGGGTTAGGATTAGGTGTTAATCCTATAACCCAAGTAGGGGCCAATTGGGCCCGAGTTCGGACTGGTTTGGGCCAAGTTTGGAGCCCAACCAGTGAGCTGAATTGGCATAGGCGGTGACACCTCCTAGGCTGGGCGGCTGCACCGCCCAGCACCCGAGCGCTGGGCGGTGGCACCGCCAGCATCGGGAACATAAGAGAATTCAAATTTTTGGAGCCCAAATTTGAATCCTCTTGAGGCCTATAAATACCCCTCAAGTCTCAGCTGAGAATACAACTTTTTGAGCAGCAAGTGTTTGAGAGAAAGGTCTTAGAAAAGTCCTAGCTAATCTTGTTTTCATTTTGCTAGTGTTCACCTCCTTCTTTCTTGCTGAAAATTTGTAAGAGAGTGAACCGCTTGTAAAGAGTTGTAAGAGGGGTATTTACCCTTCCCTTTCAAGAGATTTGCTAGTGGAAGGTGGGAGCCTCATCGAAGAGGGGCCTCGCAAGTGGATGTAGGTCATTTGACCGAACCACTTTAAAATCGGCGTAATCTCCGATTTTCGTTTATGTTTATGCATTTATCTTTCTGCAAACCTTTACTTTGCTAAGTTCACTGCCCTCATCTTATTACGTACGCTTTCAACGCAATTGAAACGGTTTCAAACGAAACATTATTTTTATCGTACGAAAGATTTTCTAAAACCGAAGTTTTAATCCGCTGCACTAATTCACCCCCCCCCCTCTTAGTGCCACTTCGATCCTAACAATTGGTATCAGAGCCACGTTTTTCTACCTTGGTTTAACACCCAAATAGAAATGGCTCTTTACGGCTTTCAAGAGGGTCACTCTCTCATTTGTCCTCCCTTTTTCAATGGGACGGACTACACTTATTGGAAAACTCGAATGAGAATTTTCTTACTTTCTTTGGATTTGAATTTATGGCACATAGTTGAAAATGGATTTGAAATGTCTTCTCTTCCAATGAACCAATGGAATGATTTGGAGAAGCAGATGTTTTCTTTAAACGCAAAGGCTATGAATGCCTTATTTTGCGCTTTGGACAAAAATGAGTTCAATCGGGTTTCTTTATGCGAAACGGCTTTCGACATATGGCACACTCTTGAAATCACACACGAAGGCACTTCTAGAGTTAAAGATTTGAAAATCAACATTTTAATGCATGATTTCGAGCTTTTTCAAATGAAGCCGAGCGAAACCATTGTTGACATGTACACCCGTTTCACAGATGTCGTCAATGGTTTACAAGCTCTTGGCAAATGTTTCTCGAATTTTGAACTTGTTAGTAAAGTTTTACGATCACTTTCTAAAGCTTGGGAATCAAAAGTAACGACAATACAAGAAACAAAAGATTTAAATATTTTTCCACTTGAAGAACTTATCGGCTCATTAATGACAATAGAAATGGTGCACAATGCACATGATGAACACAATGAACACTTGAACCACCTTCCAAAGAATAGGAAGGATTTGGAACCTCGGACAAATGAATACCACTTGAGCGATGACTCAAGTGATGAGGACAATGATGAACTTGAACTTCGAACACCAACTCTTAATAAGCTCATTAAACAAAAATCTAAAATAAACAATGAACTTGAATGGAGGAAGAGGCCAAAGAAAAGGAAGGCACCCAAGGATGAATCAAGAACTTCCAAAGGTGAAACGGTGAGTTGGGCTTTGACGGGCTTCGACTACAAGGTAAGTAACTCAACTGTCTTGAATTATTTTGAAATTATTTGAAGTTTTTCATGAGTTCTTAATTTAGATAGTAGGAATAGGAAATAAAAAAAATTATTTTTCAAAAATTATATCATGTTTTTCTTTTTTAGCATCTTTGAAAAAATTAAAAATTTGATCAATGAAAAGTATATTGCTAAGGTTTCATGCATGTTATGTTTTGAAATGTTGAATGATGTATGCAACATTATGGATTATAGTTATATGATATGTGATAATGCTTAGGATTAACCATGCATGTGTATTTTGATGATTTTATGTCATGCATAAGTTTTTGAAGTAAATGTTGATTTGATACTCTCATTTTGGATTAACATGTTTTTGGTTTAATCATTTTTATGACGAATTAAGATGACATTCTCATGACATATTAAGATGACATAGTGCATGTACATCTATGTATGAATTTCTTGATAGTCGTTTGATGATAGATGTGATATCATGATGTTTTATTTTTGATGTGTTTGGTCTTGACGGCTTTATGACGACACTTATGTTTTGACTTTAAATGATGATACAATGTTTTCACAAAAAGACTTGAACACTCTCACATGAAATCAATTGTATGAAATGGAAATGAATTTTCTATTCTATTGAGATTAATGAATTTATTTTACCAATCTTATGAATCTCATGAAAATAAACATGATGAATATTTTATAAATGAGTTGTCTTATAAGATTTTGCCTTTACATCTTGAACTTTAATGCTTTTATTGATTTGGCATATAAAGACTAAGGCATGCTCATAAGAAGCAAATCATAAGAATAGAAATTTATAAAAATGAAATGTAATCCTCTATCTTATTGATTTCTACCTAAGAGACCAATAAAACTATCTATGCCATTTTGAATCTCTTGAAAGAAATGTTGAGATTTTGATGATTTGGATGATTTGAATTTGAATGAGTTTTATTCAAAATCATGATCTTGATTCCGTGATATTTACAAATTAAGATTTATTATGAATCAAGATTTTTTCATTAATCGATCTCCTAAGATTTTCTTTTGATTATTTATGAGTAGGTTTTTCAAAAAGAAATCATGCCTTTTGGTATTCATATGTTCTAATCTTTCATGATATGATTTTTATACAATTCCTTGTATTCATGAAATGTTTATCGCATCACCCAATTACTTTCTTCTTGATAGTCCTTATGTGGTGATTAAAATTATGCATGAAATACTCTTGATATTATTTTGATGTATACAAATGAAAAGTTATAATCATGAATAATCGGATGAAATTTGATAAGTTAATATCTTCATGATTTGAAATATTTATAATTTGAAATTATGCATGCAATTGCTTTGTATTGTGATGATATATGCATCATGAATACTTTATTATCATACATGAAAATAGTGTTAAACATTTTGAAAATAAATGTTTGTGTCATGTTAGATGATTTTACATTTTGTGCATGATGAGTTATAGTGATGATTGAAACAATGATTGAAATGCTTTAAATGATGAATGTTTGGTATCATGATCAACATGTTGATAAATGCTTGAAAATTTTAATGTTTGAGTATCATGTATGATATGCTTATTAATGATGATTGATTTATTTTTCGGTATCGTGCATGAAAAATAAGGTTATTGAAATTATGTATGTTTTAATTTGAATATATAATGATGCACAAATAAGAATGATACTTACCTTTGTCATAATATGAAAATTGATATAAGGGTCTTCCCTTCTTTTTGACAATGACAAAGGGGGAGCAAGAATTTCTAGCGTGGACATCATGAAAAGAGGCAAACTAACTAGCTTGCACAATTCAAGATGAAAGCAAATATTGCACTTCTCAAAAGAGAAGATGCAAATGTAACATTTGCCAAATTGTTTGCTTGCCTCATGTAAAACATTATCTCTTGCTAGTTTGGCATTTTTGCTAGCTTGTATGTTGCAAAACTTGATCACTTTTTCAAACATTTTGCTAGCTTACACTTTGCAAAGAAAGCAAAAATGGCACTTCTAGAAGAAAGAGCTTGTTATTTTGAACATCACAAGCTTGCCTATCTTAAGAAACAAAAATTACAAAAGTGCTATCTTGCCTATCTCAAGAAGCAAAACTTGCAACTTGCACATTGCAATAGGAAGCAAGAATTATGAGCTTACACAAGAAAGCTATCTTGCATTTGCTTTCGAAATTTTTGCTAGCTTGTATATTGTGAAACTTACATATCGTAAAAATTGCTAGCTTGTAGTCTAAAGAGAAGCAAAAAGTTGTTATCTCAAAAGAAGCAAATGTGCTATCTTTCCTATCTTAAGAGGCAAAAATGCTAACTTGCACATCTAGCAAAACTTGACAAATTTGCATATTTCAAGAAGCAAGAGTTGCTTTCTTGAACATCTCAATATTGCTAGCTTGCATGATGTAGAACTTACTATCTTGAACATTACCAAAAGTGCTATCTTGTATGCTGTAAAACTTGCATATCTAAAACTTGATAGCTTGAATGTCCTAAGCATGATGCATTACTTGCTAAATTTTCTAGCTTCAAAACAGCATGATGATAAAACTTAATATTATGTTTTTCATGCAATGAGTTGAACTTATATTACAAACACAAAGAATAGTTGTACTTCTCCTTTTTGTTGATGACAAAGGGGGAGAAGTATGTTAATGACATGATATGCATAAGTTTATGCATATGTTCATGATGATGTGTTGCAAGTATTCATGATGAATATTGCCATGACTTGAATTCAGTTTAAATTCAAGGTTCTATCAATATGGCATATTGATAGGGGGAGTTTGTTTAAACTTCGGGAGTTAAGGTTAACTCCGTCATCAAGTGGTTGTCATCAACAAAAAGGGGGAGATTGTTGAATCTCGTATTTTGATGATGAAACCACTTGATATGTGTTTATAATTTAAACTGCATTTTGAGTGATGCAGGTCTAGTCGATCAGGATTAGACAGTTGACGCAGGAGGAATTGACGTTGCGCCGGAAGAGATCACGTCAGGATATTGGATGGCTGAATGCTTCAAACGTCGGGCATCGAGCCAAGGAGAGCGAAATTGCGCCAAGAATATTGGGGTTGCAGAGGTCAACTGCCGATTAGGCAACCAGCCGCAAGAGAGGACAATGCACCGAAGAATCGGACGAAGCACCAACCAATGACGTGTCGGGCAACAGAATGTCAATTCGCATTGTAATAATTGTCTAGATCGGAGTAGAGTTTTGGTTTGTGTGTGCAGGATTAACTACGATAACGATGAAGACATAAAGCGAAACAAAGTGCTTGAGTCAAGCGCGAAGGATTCGTTGGGAGTTCGAGAGTTCGACGGAAGTCCGAAGGTTCGTCGGGAATGCTGTCGGAACTAGCCGAGAATGAGTAGGGAGCTTGCCGAAGGGTTTTTCGGAAACTCGCCAGAAGGTTCGTTGGAAGTTCACGGAGCTCACCGAGAAAGATCGGAGCTTACCGAAGAAGCTCGTTGGAACTCGCCAAGATCAAATCGTGAAGTCTAGGAGCTTACCGGGAGTCCGCAGAATGGTTTCCGAGAGTTTATCGGAAGACCGTCGGAAGTTCGCCGGAAGCTCGCCGGAAGAAGTCTTGACTTACGGATTTTGTAATAGCTTAGAAAATGTCTTTTAATTCGTAGTTAGCACGTTAATTAGGGTTAGGATTATGTGTTAATCCTATAATCCAAGTAGGGGCCAATTGGGCCCGAGTTCGGACTGGTTTGGGCCAAGTTTGGAGCCCAACTAGTGAGCTGAATTGGCCTAGGCGGTGGCACCGCCTAGGCTGGGCGGTGGCACCGCCCAGCACCCGAGAGCTGGGCGGTGACACCTCCTAGGCTGGGCGGCTGCACCGCCCAGCACCTGAGCGCTGGGCGGTGGCACCACCAGCATCGGGAACATAAGAGAATTCAAATTTTTGGAGCCCAAATTTGAATCCTCTTGAGGCCAATAAATACCCCTCAAGTCTCAACTGAGAATACAACTTTTTGAGCAGCAAGTGTTTGAGAGAAAGGTCTTAGAAAAGTCCTAGCTAATCTTGTTTTCATTTTGCTAGTGTTCACCTCCTTCTTTCTTGCTGAAAATTTGTAAGAGAGTGAACCACTTGTAAAGAGTTGTAAGAGGGGTATTTACCCTTCCCTTTCAAGAGATTTGCTAGTGGAAGGTGGGAGCCTCATCGAAGAGGGGCCTCGCAAGTGGATGTAGGTCATTTGACCGAACCACTTTAAAATCGACGTAATCTCCGGTTTGCGTTTATGTTTATGCATTTATCTTTCTGCAAACCTTTACTTTGCTAAGTTCACTGCCCTCATCTTATTACGTATGCTTTCAACGCAATTGAAACAGTTTCAAACGAAACATTATTTTTATCGTACGAAAGATTTTCTAAAACCGAAGTTTTAATCCGCTGCACTAATTCACCCCCCCCCCCCTCTTAGTGCCGCTCCGATCGTAACAAGATCAACCTCCTTCTTGCACCCCTCTTCTCCTTTTCACAGGTTTAGGAGACAACCTTTACAAGCACTCACTCCGCTCTTAAACTATTCTAACACTTAGACTAGAGCAGGAGGATTCTCACAAGAGATTACTATAACGTTTTTCCCTTTTTAAATTCTCTGTGCTGGTGTATGTTAACTAGGGATGAGAGGGGTATTTATCGGCCTCAAGTTGATTCAAACTTTGAGCCTAAAAACATCTCATCTTGGGTTTCCTGGGTACGAGTGGTACCACCACTTTTGTTGAGTGGTATCACCGCTAGTGTTAGTCTGATGCTAGGCGGTACCACCGTCTGGTAGGGGTGCTGTTCCCCAGGTGGTGCCATTGCCGGCCAGCTTTCAACATCTTTATTGGGCCTTGAATATGATACAAACCAACCCAACTTTAGGCCCAATTGGCCCTAACAGAGTTGATGGGATTACCTCCCAATCCCATCTCCAATTAAGTGCTAACTATCATTCCTGAGATATATTCTAAGCAAAATAAGTCCGATTTCTTCTAGCAATCTTCCGGTGAACTTACGACGATCTCTCAATAATGCTCCAGCGGACTCCCAACAAGCTCCTGGACTTCACGATAATCTTCTTGACGAGTTCCGATGAGCTTCTTTTGCAAGCTCCAGGACTTCTCGGTCAATTCCGGAAGAATTTATGACGAACATTCGGACTTCCGACGAACTCTCAAACTCCCAACGAAATCGCATTCTTGACTTTGAGACTTCATTACTTTATGCCTTGCTATCATAGTTAATCCTACACACATAAAAATATACTTCAATCTAGACAATTATTACTAAGTGTAAATCATGTCATCCGGCATGTCATTGGTCCATCGATGCTTCGTCTAATTCTTCGACGCATCGTCCTCTCTTGCGGTCTATTGCTCAATCGGCCAATTGACCTCCATAACTCTGATATCCTTGGCACAATATCTACTCTTATTGGCTCGATGCCTGAAACCATGGCCTGAAGCCTTCTATCGATACGTCGACCGATCCTTTGGCGCGACATCTAATCTTTTAACATGTTTCTCCGTCCCAACATGATTCTTCCTATTTTAAATGTCTCTCCTTGATCGAAGAATCCTACATCACTTAAAACGTAAATCAAATTATAAATACTATTAATTAGTTTCATCATTAAAATCCGAGATTCAACACTAATGGCTTCAAAATTAGAGCCAAAAAGTGTCTCATCCCGAGTTTTCGAGGTACTAGCGGTACTACCACCAGTATTGGGTGATACCACTACTTGATAATCGGACACTAGGTGGTAACATGATCTAGTCTGGCGGTACTACTGCTTGACAGAGCCTCGGAGACTGGGCTCTGGCGGTACCACCGCTTTATAGGGTGGTACCACCCCCTGGCAGCATTAACTGCTGGTGGTACCATCGCCCAATCTGGGCGGTACCACCGCCGAGACCACTTGGGAGGCTAAGCCTTAGGCGGTTTGCTTAGTTCCCTGGTGCTAGTCATAAGTGCTAGTCATAAGTGCCCTACAAGAAGGACAGAACTTGGCGGATGTGCATCGACTACCAAGCTTTAAATGGCATCACCGTCAAGGACAAATACCCAATACCAGTGGTGGATGAACTTCTTGATGAATTGAAAGGAGCTCGAGTCTTCACGAAGTTGGACCTCCGATCCAGTTACCACCAAATTCGGGTATGTGACAATGACATTCCAAAAACTGCATTTCGCACACATGATGGCCATTATGAATTCTTGGTAATGCCTTTTGGACTCACTAATGCTCCTTCAACCTTTCAAAGTCTAATGAATGATATATTTCGGAGCTTTCTTCGTAAATTTGTGTTGATATTTTTCGATGATATTCTCGTTTACAGCCCTTCTCTTGAGACTCACTTTCAGCATTTACTGATTGTTTCGACGATCCTTCGGGATAATACTCTTTTTGTTAAGCAACCAAAGTGTAGCTTTCTCCAGCAAAATGTAGAGTACCTTGGGCATATAATATCAGAAGAAGGAGTGGCGGTAGACCCAACAAAAATTGAGGCAATGCAAGGCTGGCCGAAACCTACAAACGTGAAATTACTACGGGGATTCCTTGGACTAACGGGCTACTACCGAAAATTTGTTAAGGACTATGGGAAGATCAGTGCACCACTCACTTCTTTACTGAAAAAAGATGCTTTCCAATGGTTGGACAAAGCCTCTGCTGCCTTCGACAAACTTAAAGCAGCCATGGCAACGACACCGGTGCTTGCACTACCAGATTTCAATAGACCCTTCATCATTGAGGTCGACGCATCTGGAGTCGGAATTGGAGTTGTTCTCATGCAAAATGGTCGACCACTCGCATACACTAGCAAGGCATTATCTCCCTCCTATCAAAACATGTCAGTATATGATAATGATATGCTTGCCATTATACACGCAGTAACGAGGTGGAGACCCTACTTGATCGACCGGCGATTTCAAATTAAAACTGACCATTAAAGCCTCAAGTACTTTTTGGAGCAAAAGATATCATCCCCTGAGCAACAAAAATGGGTAACCAAACTTCTTGGATTTGATTATGAAATTATTTACAAAAAGGGGAAAGAAAACGTTGTTGGAGATGCACTCTCACAGCTACCTGAACAAGCTAAGGTTTCAGCCATCTCCATTCCTACCACCGGTCTCCTCGAGGACATTAGGGAAGAATGAAAGAAGGATCCAGAGATCAGCAATATCATAAAAAAATTGGTGGAGGATCCAAGTGCAATAGCCCACTACACCTGGGATTCGAGGGATCTACGCTACAAAGGTCGCATTGTGCTTATACCTGACTCCCTTTGCATCACAATCATCTTACATGAAATGCACTTCATACCTTCAGCAGGGCACTCTGGATTCCTAAGAACCTACAAAAGAGTGAAGCAAAATTTTTCTTGGAGAGGGATGAAAAAAATTATTGCTGAATATGTGGCACAATGTGATGTATGTCAACAGCACAAGGGTGAAACTGTGGCAAATCCAGGGAAGCTACAACTGTTAGGATCGGAGCGGCACTAAAGGGGGGGGGTGAATTAGTGCAGCGGATTAAAACTTCGATTTTAATAAAATCTTTCGTACGTTAAGAACGAAACTTGAAAAGTTTAACTTGAAGGCGTATTCTTAAAGTTGAGCAGCAAGAGTAATAAGGAACTAAAGCAGTAAGAAGATTTGCAGTAATATAAATGACAATAATAAAATGCAAACCAGAGATTACGCCGATTTTTAGAGTGGTTCGGTCAAATGACCTACTCCACTTGCGAGGCCCCTCTTCGATGAGGCTCCCACCTTCCACTAGCAAGTCTCTTGAAATGGAAGGGTAAACACCCCTCTTACAACCTTTTACAAGCAGCTCAACCTCTTACAAATTTTCAATAAAAAAGAAGGAGAACTCTCTAGCAAATTGAAAACAAGACTTGCTAAGACTTTCTAAGACTTTTCTCTCAATCAAAATGCTTCTCAAAAGTTGTAACCTCAGTTGAGATTTGAGGGGTATTTATAGGCCTCAAGAGGATTCAAATTTTGGGCTCCAAAATTTGAATTCTCTTAGGGTTCCCGGTGCTGGAGGTTCCACCGCCCAACCAGGCGGTGCCACCGCCCAGCGCTCGGGTGCTGGACGGTGCAACCGCCCAGCGCTCGGGTGCTGGACGGTGCAACCGCCTAGCCAAGGAGGTGTCACCGCCCAGCACTCGGGTGCTGGGCGGTTTCACCGCCCAGCCAGGCGGTTCCACCGCTTGGCTTTCCGATTCATTGGTTTGGCTTAATTTTAGCCCAAACCAAATCTGACTTTGGGCTCAGTTGGCCCCTAACCAGGATATAGGATTATCTCTTAATCCTAATCCTAATTACAGGTGAACTACATAACACAAAAAAAACATCCTAAGCAAGTTTTTTAACCGCGAACGTCGAGTCTTGTTCCGGCGAGCTTTCCGACGAACTTCTTCCGACGGACTCCCTGCAAGCTCCCAATCTTTGTGATGACTTTAACGAGTAGCCGAGCCTTCTTGGTGATCTCCGCGAGCCTCCGACGATTTCTTCGGCGAACTTCCGACACGTTCCCGATTTCTTCTCGGATGGTTCCGGCAGCATCTCCGATGATTCTTCGGTCTCTTAAACGTCTATCGAGCTCAACTCCGGTATCCTTGCTTTATGTTTTCTGGTTATCGTAGTTAATCCTACACACTTAACTCAATAATATGGATTAGATCAATTAACCCACCAATTGATTATATCATCAAAATCCGAGATTCAACAATCTCCCCCTTTTTGATGATGACAATCAATTGATGATGGAGTTAAACATAACTCCCCCTATCTATATGCCATACTATGAGAAGATATAAAACACTTGAATTCCATCTCATTGGATTCAAGCATAAGCCGATAAGTTCTAATCGTGGAACTTTATCGTTATCCTCATTAAACAATAGTGAGTACGAAACTTCGAAGAAAATCATAAGTTAAATGATACGGGACGAGTTTTGCTACGATAGAAGATAAAGATTTTCAATATAAATTTCATGATATCAATCTTGTGATATTTTCAAGGATTTGCAAGTCATATAAGACATTCATATCACACAGAAGATAAACATTTTCAATATAAATTTCATGATATCAATCTTGTGATATTTTCAATGATTTGCAAGTCATATAAGACATTCATATCACACGGAAGATAAACATTTTCAATATAAATTTCATGATATCAATCTTGTGATATTTTCAAGGATTTGCAAGTCATATAAGACATTCATCTCACACAAGTTTTTGTAATTCATATTAGCCATGCTATCGTTCTGGTGTAAGTCATCACTTCTCCCCCTTTGTCATCAATAAAAAGAGACAAGCCAGCTAATTGATGATCATAGAAAAAGGTTTAGCATTTATCAAAGTTCTTCATTCAAATTTGCCAGAAATAGTTTATCCAAAAGACATCATCATCTATGCAGATTAAGACAGTAGTTATCTAAAGGAAAGATCAGTTATCGTACAATCGATGACAAACATGAACTTGTTTTTTTAAAAGCAAACAGGACAGAATAAAAAGATACATCAATTTAATCCTTAGGAGGTAATCCACAGTGCTGATACATGATATCTATTTTTTCATTCATCTGTCGTAGTGTCTTCAAAATTTCAAATTGTTGATTCTGAATTTGTTTTTGCTGTGATTTGATCTGAGATAGCTCCGCCATAATGATATCTTCAGAGGAGGAAACAGGAGCTGAAGGTGCTGCTCCAAAGGGACTAGGAGGAGGAGATTCATTTCCCATAAGAATTGGTGTTTCGGGTTGTTCTATTGGTGTAGGAATTGGATCCGTCCTTCTAGGCTGCCTAACCCATATGCCATTGCTAAAAGTGCACCTAAGTTTTTTCAGCAGGTTTTTATTTATTATGTTATATCGATCATTTTGAATAGATTCTTCATCGGGTGGAATGTAAATGTCATAGGCATGAAGAATTCTAGTGATTAACCTACCATATGGCAATATAGTATCTTTAGTCATAATTTCCTGCATGTGTTGGCGAATCAAGTACCCGAAACAATTATGCTGACCGGTCATAATCCAATACATGGTTCCTATCTCTAATTGACTTACTTCGTCAAGATGAAATTGTTTGGGGAATATGATGCTTGTGATAATGTGATGAAGAATTTTAGAGTTGAAAGGCATTAAGTGTTCACAGCTCTTGGGTAGGAAGTCAAGGTTTGGATTTGCAAAAATTGTTTTCACGGCTTTGGAATAGGTTGCTCCTATTTTTTTGACGTCCCATTTACCTTTAAAATAGCATCCCCTATCTTTTTCAGTTATGCCAATTAGCTCACAAATGGTGCTGTCAAAAATTCTAATGGGTGTTCCTAGAATGTAAGTGCTTAGGCTATCATTGTCTTCATATAGGTTGGCATAGAACAATCTCACTAACCGTGGATAGATTGGTTCATCTATTTGTAGTAGAGGTAGAGCTTCTAGTTGAGCAAACCACTTAATGGGATCTAAGTCCTCTAGTTCATCCAAATCAACGGATTTTCCCTTATGGACACATCGTGTTTCAAATTTTGGAAAGCTAAAGGCTACCTCTTTTGATCTAAAAATGTCATGGTTATATGAATCTCCTTCAATCCTTATTCCTTTTGATCTCTTTGGAGCCATTTTCTAGACAAGATGATGATGAGATTGTGAAAAATAAGCAAGAGAAAGAGAAAAGAAAGGAGGGATTTCAAGAGTTACCTTGTGGAGATTATGTTGAGAGATGGAAAGCTTGGACCACCAAGAATCCTTCTCCAATGTTTCTAAGAGTTAGAATGAGGGTTAGAGGGAATGGGAGAGGGTTTTGGAGAGGTCTTTCTACGGGTTGGGGGCGGTGTCACCGCCGGCCCTAACCCCTCGGGTTAAAAGGGTGACTCGGTCGGTGTCACCGCCAAACTGGTTGGTGTCACCGCCTGGCGCCCGAGCGCCAGTCGGTGCAACCGTCGGATCTGGCGGTGCCACCACTGGCATCACGCGAAGGAAAGAAAAAAAAATTTTCTTCCTTCCTTTTGTTTAGCTTCTTCCCTCAAGATCATAATTTATACTTTAATGGATCATTTTGAATTGAAGAAGAAGGAAGAATTCAAATTTATAAACGAAGGGAAAAGAACGAGTCCTTTTTGTGAAGTTCATTTTAGGGACAATTTAGCATGCCTAATTCCCTTCGGATGAATTCAAATTGGTCTTCATTCAAAGCTTTTGTAAATATATCTGCTAATTGATGCTTTGTGTCAATGAATTCTAGAACAACATCATTGTTAAGAACATGATTGCGTATGAAATGATGCCTAACGTCAATGTGCTTAGTTCTAGAGTGCTGAATTGGATTTTTAGTAAGGCATATGGCACTAGTATTATCGCATTTTATGGGAATATTTTCAAGGTGAATTCCATAGTCTTCTAATGGTTTTTTCATCCAAATTACTTGTGCACAACATGCACTTGCAGCAATGTATTCGGCTTCTGCCGTAGATAGTGCAACTGAATTTTGTTTCTTGGAAGTCCAAGAAACAAGTGCATGTCCTAAAAATTGGCATGTTCCGGATGTACTTTTTCTATCTATCCTGCATCCGCCAAAATCGGCATCTGCATAAGCTATTAGATCTAATTTTTCAGATTTTGGATACCATAATCCTAAATTTGAAGTTCCTTTAAGATACCTAAATATATTCTTTTAACACTCTTAAGATGAGATAATTTAGGATTAGATTGAAACCTAGCGCAAAGTCCTACACTAAACATAATATCCGGTCTAGTCGCAGTGAGGTAGAGTAGACTACCTATCATTCCCCTATATGTTTTTTGATCGAAACTTTCACCATTTTCATCCATATCTAACTTAGTCGCAGTACTCATAGGGGTGTTTATTGCTTTTGAATTATCCATGTTAAATCGTTTTAACAATTCTAATGTATATTTGGATTGGTTAAGAAATATACCATCACTAAGTTGTTTGATTTGTAATCCCAAAAAGAAAGTTAATTCACCCATTAAACTCATTTCAAATTCAAGACTCATACATTTGGCAAATGATTCACATAGTGATTCATCCGAAGAGCCAAACACAATATCGTCAACATAAATTTGCACAATAAGAAAATTATTTTCATAATGTTTAATAAACAATGTAGTATCAACCTTGCCTTTGGTAAAATTATTTAAAATAAGAAAGGAACTAAGCCTTTCATACCAAGCTCTAGGAGCTTGTTTTAAGCCATAGAGAGCTTTAGTCAATTTGAATACATGATTAGGAAGAAGAGAATTTTCAAATCCGGGAGGTTGTTCGACAAATACTTCTTCGGAAATAAAACCATTCAAGAAAGCACTTTTAACATCCATTTGAAATAGTTTAAAATTATTACTACTAGCATAGGCAAGGAGCATCCTTATGGCTTCTAATCGAGCCACGGGAGCGAAGGTTTCTTCGTAATCGATACCTTCTTCTTGGTTGAAACTTTTGGCCACTAATCTAGCCTTGTTTCTAACCACGATACCATTTTCGTCTTGCTTGTTTCTAAAGACCCACTTAGTACCTATGACTAAGTGGTCACTTGGTCTAGGAACAAGCTTCCATACCTCATTCCTCTCAAATTGGTTCAATTCTTCTTGCATTGCAATTATCCAAAAATCATCTTTTAAGGCTTCGTCAATGCATTTAGGTTCAATTTGAGAAAGGAAAGCGGCGTTAGCACAGAAATTTTTGAAAGAAGAACGAGTTTGAACCCCTTTTGATGTATCTCCTATAATTTGCTCTTTTGGATGAGCATCTACATACTTCCATTCTTTTGGTAAAGAAATTTCGGAAGAAGATGCATTCAAATGGCTATTTTGAGGAGAGGGTTCATTTAAATTCAAATTATCAAAACCAAGATCATCATCAAAATCATTTTTCTTTAAATCAGAAATTTCATTAAAAACTACATGAATAGACTCTTCAATGACTAACGTTCTTTTATTAAAAACCCGAAAAGCTTTAGAAACGAAAGAGTAACCAAGAAAGATGCCTTCATCGGATTTAGCATCAAATTTTCCTAAAGCATCCCTTTCATTTAAAATAAAGCATTTACAACCAAAAATTTTAAAATAGGAGATGTTTGGTTTTTTGTTATTCCATAATTCATAGGGAGTTTTGGATAAGGATGGTCTTATTAGGACTCTATTCATGATGTAGCAAGCCGTATTTACGGCTTCGGCCCAAAAGTACTTAGGTAAACTATGTTCATTCAACATAGTTCTTGCCATTTCTTGTAGGTTTCTATTTTTCCTTTCAACTACTCCATTTTGTTGAGGATTTCTTGGAGTTGAGAAGTTGTGATTGTACCCATTACTTTCGCAAAAATTTTGAAAGTCACGGTTTTGGAATTCACCACCGTGATCACTCCGAATTGATGAAATCATGAAGCCTTTTTCGTTTTGAGTGAGTTTACAAAATTTAGATAAACACTTGAAGCAATCACTTTTGTGAGCTAAGAAATAGGTCCAAGTGTATCTAGAGTAGTCATCCACAATCACAAAAGCATATTTGCTTCCACCTAGACTTGTTGTATCAATTGGTCCAAATAAGTCCAAATGGATCAATTGTAATGGTTTAGTAGTGCTAATTTGATTTTTTGGTTTGAAGCTTGTTTTTATTTGTTTGCCTAGTTGACATGCATCGCATACTTTGTCCTTAATAAACTTTATATTTGGAATTCCTCGTACTAATTCTTGAGATGAGATCTTAGATATTGTTTTCATGCTTGCATGGCCTAATCTCCTATGCCAAAGCCAAGCATCATCATTTACGGCGGAGAAGCACATTTCATTACTTAATTCATCAAGATTGATGGTATAGACATTATTTTGTTTTAAAGCAATCATAGTCATGTTATGATTTGGTTTTTCAATAATGCACATATTTGATTCAAATCTAACGATGTAACCTTTATCGCATAGTTGACTAATACTCAAGAGATTATGTTTCAATCCATCAACTAGTAAGACATCATCAATGGAAAAATTAAATTTGTTACCAATAGTTCCCTTGCCAATGATTTTGCCCTTGTTGTTGTCTCCGAAGGTAACGTACTCTTCTTCTTTGCTAGTGAGCATAGAGAAATGAGATGGATCTCCAGTCATATGTCTTGAGCATCCACTATCGAGATACCATCTCTTGCTCCTAGCTTGTGGGTTTGTCTACAAAAGAGGATGATTTTTAGGTACCCATTTGATTTTGGGTGCCTCAAAAATTGACCCACTAACTTTGTTATTTATGATTGAATTCTTTATAGTTCCTTTAGGAACCCATATTAATTTTTGTGAACTAATCTTCCTAAATGGGCATTTGTAGGCAATATGTCCGGATTTGCAACAAAAGTTGCATTTCATATAAGAGGAAACATGTAATGTAGGTCCTTTTATGAAAGTGGTAGGATTTTGATGTAATCCTTTTACAAATCCAATTCCATTTCTATTTGCGATGTGACCCTTGTGTGCAAGGATCATATCTAATCCTTTGCTACCAACCTTAAACTTGTTTAAGGTTTCCTTAAGAAGTAAATTTTTATTTTTTATTGCTTCTAAGTGCTCACACTTAGAGCATGGAGGAGTTTGAAGACTATCAAACTTATCTTGTAGCAAAGCATGCTCTTTCTTTAAGATACTTAACTTCTTGCTAACAGTTCTACATTCATCAAATAATTCATGAAAAGCGATAGATAGTTCTTCAAAAGATAAATCTTCATTAAATAAATCACATACCTCTTCTCCTAACGCCATTAGCGCGTAATGAGCAACTTGCTCGGTGTTGGACTCCTCTTCTTCGGATGCGCTTGAATCATCCCACGTTGCCTTGAATGCCTTCTTCTTTGATGTTCTCTTTTTGGCTTGAGGACAATCGTTCTTATAGTGTCCCGGTTTTTTGCATTCATAGCAAATCACTTGGTCCTTCTTTTGTTCAAATTTATTTTTTGTATTATTTTTAAATCTGTTCTTTCTTAAATATTTTTTAAATTTTTGAGTCAAAAGTGCAATGTCATTGTCACTGTCCTCATCACTTGATGTTCCTTTCAAGTGGTCTTCTTGTGATTTGAGTGCCATATCCTTCCTGTTCTTTGGAAGGGGGTTCTCGAGCTCGTCATGAGCTTGACATGTCATTTCGTAGGTCATTAGAGACCCAATGAGTTCTTCAAGAGGGAATGCTTTAAGGTCTTTGGCCTCTTGAATGGCCGTAACTTTTGGATCCCAACTTTTAGGGAGGGATCTTAAGATTTTAGTTACTAGTTCAAAGTTAGTAAAATCTTTACCAAGAGCTTTGAGTCCATTGATGACATCCGTAAACCGGGTGTACATGTCTCCGATGGACTCACTTAGTTTCATTCGGAAAAGTTCGTAAGAGTGCACAAGGATGTTGATTTTGGACTCTTTCACTCGGCTAGTGCCTTCATGAGTGACCTCAAGAGTTCTCCAAATATCAAAAGCCGAATCACACATTGAAACACGATTAAATTCGTTTTTGTCTAGTGCACAAAACAAGGCATTCATAGCCTTTGCATTTAAAGCAAAAACCTTCTTCTCCGATTCATCCCATTCGCTCATCGGAAGAGAAGATTTTTAAAATCCATTCTCAACAATAGACCAAAGCTCAAAGTCCATGGAAATGAGGAAGATTCTCATGCGAGTCTTCCAATATGTGTAATCCGACCCATTAAACAAAGGTGGTCGTGCAATAGAATGGCCCTCTTGCATGCCGGAGTAAGCCATCTCTCTTGGGTATTAAACCAAATATGAGAGATAACCTCGCTCTGATACCACTTGTTAGGATTGGAGCGGCACTAAGAGGGGGGGGGTGAATTAGTGCAGCGGATTAAAACTTTGATTTTAATAAAATCTTTCGTACGTTAAGAACGAAACTTGAAAAGTTTAACTTGAAGGCGTATTCTTAAAGTTAAGCAGCAAGAGTAATAAGGAACTAAAGCAGTAAGAAGATTTGCAGTAATGTAAATGACAATAATAAAATGCAAACCAGAGATTACGCCGATTTTTAGAGTGGTTCGGTCAAATGACCTACTCCACTTGCGAGGCCCCTCTTCGATGAGGCTCCCACCTTCCACTAGCAAGTCTCTTGAAATGGAAGGGTAAACACCCCTCTTACAACCTTTTACAAGCAGCTCAACCTCTTACAAATTTTCAATAAAAAAGAAGGAGGAGAACTCTCTAGCAAATTGAAAACAAGACTTGCTAAGACTTTCTAAGACTTTTCTCTCAATCAAAATGCTTCTCAAAAGTTGTAACCTCAGCTGAGATTTGAGGGGTATTTATAGGCCTCAAGAGGATTCAAATTTTGGGCTCCAAAATTTGAATTCTCTTAGGGTTCCCGGTGCTGGAGGTTCCACCGCCCAGCCAGGCGGTGCCACCGCCCAGCGCTCGGGTGCTGGACGGTGCAACCGCCCAGCCAAGGAGGGGTCACCGCCCAGCACTCAGGTGCTGGGCGGTTTCACTGCCAAGCCAGGCGGTTCCACCGCCTGGCTTTCCGATTCATTTGTTTGGCTTATTTTTCGCCCAAACCAAATCTGACTTTGGGCCCAGTTGGCCCCTAACCAGGATATAGGATTATCTCTTAATCCTAATCCTAATTACAGGTGAACTACATAACACAAAAAAAACATCCTAAGCAAGTTTTTTAACCGCGAACGTCGAGTCTTGTTCCGGCGAGCTTTCCGACGAACTTCTTCCGACGGACTCCCTGCAAGCTCCCAATCTTTGTGATGACTTTAACGAGTAGCCGAGCCTTCTTGGTGATCTCCGCGAGCCTCCGACGATTTCTTCGGCGAACTTCCGACACGTTCCCGATTTCTTCTCGGACGGTTCCGGCAGCATCTCCGATGATTCTTCGGTCTCTTAAACGTCCATCGAGCTCGACTCCGGTATCCTTGCTTTATGTTTTCTGGTTATCGTAGTTAATCCTGCACACTTAACTCAATAATATGGATTAGATCAATTAACCCACCAATTGATTATATCATCAAAATCCGAGATTTAACAACAACCACTACCCATACCAGACTCAGTGTGGACTGACATCTCCATGGATTTCATTGAAGGGCTGCCATCTTCCAAAGGTAAAAGCACGATTCTCGTGGTGGTTGATCGACTTACGAAATATGCTCATTTTTGTGCTGTGAGAAATCCCTACACTACTGCTAGTATTGCCCAGATTTTCATAGAAAATATTGTTAAACTGCATGGGATGCCAAGGTCTATCGTAAGTGATCGTGACGGGATCTTCACTAGTAAATTTTGGACCAAGTTATTTCAGTTACAAGGCACCAAACTGAAGATGAGCACAGCGTATCATCCACAAACCGACGGCCAAACAGAGGTGGTAAATAGGTGCTTAGAGACGTACCTCTGGTGTTTCGCTAGCGACCGACCAAAAGAGTAGGCGAAATGGCTTCCCTGGGCCGAATGGTGGTATAATACTACATATCATTCATCTACAAAATATACCCCTTATGAAGCATTGTATGGTCAACCAGCCCCTGTGATTCCAAAGTATGTAATTGGCTCGGCCAAGGTAGATCAGGTTGACCAAGAATTGATTGATAGGGACAAACTCTTACAACTGTTAAAAGATAATCTCTCTACCGCTCAAGCTAGAATGAAGCAGCAAGCCGACACACGACGAAGTGAAAGAGAATTTTCAGTGGGAGATTGGGTTTATCTTCGCCTACAACCATACAAGCAACTCTCTATCAACACTCGAGCCTCCATGAAGCTATCCCCACGTTTTTATGGGCCCTATCAGATCACAGAGCGTATTGGAGCCGTGGCGTATAGACTTAAATTACCTGAAGATGCCAAAATTCACCCTGTCTTCCACGTATCATGCCTAAAGCCCAAGTTTGGAGAACACGAGTCACCCCAGATCCAACTGCCCAACACAACTGAGGATGGAGTTATTTAAGCACAACCACAAGCCATCCTCGATCGCAAGATCGTGATGCGTCGCCGACATCCATCTACCGAAGTACTAGTGCATTGGAATAATCTACCACTTGAAGACGCCACATGGGAGCCATATGAGGAGCTGAATGCTAGTCATAGGTGCCCAGCAAGCCAATCATGTGAGTGATGGCACATGTGACTTGATACAGAATCTTTTTGCTTATTATATTTTGGCGTATATCGCTTTATAACTATTGCATAAATGCATATATATATATATATATTGTGATGTCCTTGGATTTGTGCAATGGGAATCGGATCGTGATGAGATCACGATAATGAGATCGATTCACCTTTAAACACATATCATAAATAATCCCGGTCATAGGTTACTCGAGAGGGACATCGTGATAACCGGACAGACTGGTGTGCTGTATACCCGTCCATATGATGGATGCAGCTGGTCTCATAGCTGCTCGTGTAGGGACACTAGGGATACAGTACAGGTGCTCATTGGAGAATGAGTTCACTGATTGATCCGCTTACGGAACGCTGGAGGGTTGATGATGCCTTATTGTCAGACAGCGATTCCGTAGTCCTAGTGGTATATCTGGTCCTTAGACTTGAGACATCAAGGATGTCCTGTATGAGTGCTCCACTCTTTGATACCAGACTTATAGGTTTGGCTGTCCCAGATCTAGTACAGCTGGTCATTGGGAGTGGTAGTCGACCTTACGAGGGCTATTGAGTGTCGATAGAGGATCATCCACTCTCGGCGTCATGAGAGGAATATCCCTTGTGTTCTTGCTCAAACAAATCCCTGGCCAGGGTCATTCGGGTTGAGAGAGAAAGAGTTCTCCGGGAGAATCCGATTAGAGCGAGACTCGAGTAGAAACCGTATGGGTCTGACAGCACCATGCTCGATATACGGTCTCTAGGATATTAGATGGATGAGGGACTATAGGTACATGGTAACTGAGGACAGACAGGTCCAATGGATTGGATTCCCCTGTATTGTCTGGGGACTACGGCGTAGTGGCCTAGTACGTCCGTAGTCGATGAGTCGAGTGAATTATTACAGAGATAATAATTCACTGAGTTAGAAGGAGTTCTGACATATATGACTCACGGCCATCTCGATATTGGGCCTAGAGGGTCACACACATATGGTAGGCATTGCGATGAGTAGAGGTTCGGATATGAGATATCTGACGGAGCCCTTGTCTTATTGGATACAGATCCAATACCCGCTAAGGGAGGTCCCATTAGGGTTTGACAGGGGACCTCTATAAATAGGAGGGATTCAGAGCCTTATAGGCTAGAGTCTTTGCTTGTCTTTCCTATTCTCCTCTCCCTCTCCACCTCAGAGCAGGCTTGGAGTTTTGAGGAGCGTCGTCGCAACCCTGCTGTGTGGATCACCTCTAGAGAGGAGGACACTTGACCTCCTTCACCCTCTCCTAAGGATCTGCAAGGAAACAGGGATATACGATCTCCCTAGGTAACACAATATACTCTATACGCAGTTTTAAGTTTCGCGGATTTTGCGCACCAATCTTCGCACGACGACGAACATCTTTTTGGGAATCGGGGATTTTGTTTTCTTGTTCTTCCGATGTGCATGTGATGTCGCCCCCAAGATTTCCTAACACTGAAGACCCGGTTCCCTGAGTTCATGGAATCTCAGCCTTGAGGACAAGGCTGATTTGAAGAGGGCGAGTCTGTTAGGACTCTAGCTAGGAGAGTCCTAATTGAGAGGGACATTCTATTAGGACTCTAGCTAGGAGAGTCATAATTGAGAGGGACATTCTGTTAGGACTCTAGCTAGGAGACCCCTAATTGAGAGGGACATTCATGTAGGAGGTTGTTTCATAGAGAAAAATAAGGAGTTGTAAAGGAATAGGAGTCTTGAGTAGGAGTCATATTAGGAGTTGGTTAGAAGTAGGAGTCTTGAGTAGGAGTCCTATTAGGAGTTAGGGTTTAGAAGCCCTATAAATAGTCATGTATTCCTCCTCTTTTGATAAGCAATAGATGAATCGTTTCTGCAGCCTTTGAACAGCAACTTGGAGGGAGGAACCCCTATAGAGTTCCAAGGAGGTCGATCCTCTAAAGAGATCAACCCCAAGTTTAGAATTCTGCAAGGGTTCTAACATGACCTGAGGACATAATATGCTTGGTTGAGTCCCTTGAGGGTATATCATTGAATCAGACTCATCTTGTAACGATGGTGTTGATTTAACCGAACATCATGGTTGGTCGAGTCCCTCGAGACCATGGTGGTTTAGAGGATGAATAGGATGAAAATCATAAGGAGTTATGATCGACAAGAGTTGCCTATGTTAGGATCGGAGCGGCACTAAGAGGTGGGGGGTGAATTAGTGCAGCGGATTAAAACTTCGATTTTAACAAAATCTTTCGTACGATAAGAACGGAACTTGAAAAGTTTAACTTGAAAGCGTATTCTTAAAGTTGCGCAGCAAGGGTAAAAAGGAACTAAAGCAGTAAGAAGATTTGTAGTAATGTAAATGACAATAATAAAATGCAAACCAGAGATTACGCTGATTTTTAGAGTGGTTCGGTCAAATGACCTACTCCACTTGCGAGGCCCCTCTTCGATGAGGCTCCCACCTTCCACTAGCAAGTCTCTTGAAATGGAAGGGTAAACACCCCTCTTACAACCTTTTACAAGTAGCTCAACCTCTTACAAATTTTCAATTAGAAAGAAGGAGGAGAACTCTCTAGCAAATTGAAAACAAGACTTGCTAAGACTTTCTAAGACTTTTCTCTCAATCAAAATGCTTCTCAAAAAGTTGTAACCTCAGCTGAGATTTGAGGGGTATTTATAGGCCTCAAGAGGATTCAAATTTTGGGCTTCAAAATTTGAATTCTCTTAGGGTTCCCGGTGCTGGAGGTGCCACCGCCCAGCCAGGCGGTGCCACCGCCCAGCACTCGGGTGCTGGACGGTGCAACCGCCCAGCCAAGGAGGTGTCACCGCCCAGCACTCGGGTGCTGGGCGATTTCACCGCCCAGCCAGGCGGTGCCACCGCCTGGCTCTCTAATTCATTTGTTTGGCTTAATTTTAGCCCAAACCAAATCTGACTTTAGGCCCAGTTGGCCCCTAACCAGGATATAGGATTATCTCTTAATCCTAATCCTAATTACAGGTGAACTACATAACACAAAAAAAAACATCCTAAGCAAGTTTTTTAACCGCGAACGTCGAGTCTTGTTCCGGCGAGCTTTCCGACGAACTTCTTCCAACGGACTCCCTGCAAGCTCCCAATCTTTGTGATGACTTTAACGAGTAGCCGAGCATTCTCGGTGATCTCCGCGAGCCTCCGACGATTTCTTCGGCGAACTTCTGACACGTTCCCGATTTCTTCTCGGTTGGTTCCGGCAGCATCTCCGATGATTCTTCAGTCTCTTAAACATCCATCGAGCTCGACTCCGGTATCCTTGCTTTATGTTTTCTGGTTATCATAGTTAATCCTGCACACTTAACTCAATAATATGGATTAGATCAATTAACCCACCAATTGATTATATCATCAAAATCCGAGATTCAACAATCTCCCCCTTTTTGATGATGACAATCAATTGATGACGGAGTTAAACATTACTCCCCCTATCTATATGCCATATTATGAGAAGATAAAAAATAATTGAATTCCATCCCATTGGATTCAAGCATAACCCGATAAGTTCTAATCCTAGAACTTATCGTTATCCTCATTAAACAATAGTAAGTACGAAACTTCGATGAAAATCATAAGTTAAATGATAAGGGACGAATTTTGCTACGACAGAAGATAAAGATTTTCAATATAAATTTCATGATATCAATCTTGTGATATTTTCAAGGATTTGCAAGTAATACAAGACATTCATATCACACAAGTTTTTGTAATTCAAATTAGCCATGCTATCGTTCTAGTGTAAGTCATCACTTCTCCCCCTTTGTCATCAACAAAAAGAGACAAGCTAGCTAATTGATGATCATAGAAAAAGGTTTAGCATTTATCAAAGTTCATCATTCAAATTTGCCAGAAATAGTTTATCCAAAAGACATCATCATCTATGCAGATTAAGACAGTAGTTATCTAAAAGGAAAGATTAGTTATCGTTTAATTGATGACAAACTTGAACTTGTTTTTAAAAGCAAACAGAACATAATAAAAAGATACATCAATTTAATCCTTAGGAGGTAATCCACAGTGCTGATACATGATATCTATTTTTTCATTCATCTGTCGTAGTGTCTTCAAAATTTCAACTTGTTGATTCTGAATTTGTTCTTGCTGTGATTTGATCTTAGATAGCTCCGTCATAATGATATCTTCAAAGGAGGAAACAGGAGCTGAAGGTGCTGCGCCAAAGGGACCAGGAGGAGGAGATTCATTTCCCATAAGAATTGGTGTTTCGGGTTGTTCTATTGGTGGAGGAATTGGATCCGTCCTTCTAGGTTGCCTAACCCATATGCCATTGCTAAAAGTGCACCTAAGTTTTTTCAGCAGGTTTTTATTTATTATGTTATATCGATCATTTTGAATAGATTCTTCATCGGGTGGAATGCAAATGTCATAGGCATGAAGAATTCTAGTGATTAACCTCCCATATGGCAATATAGTATCTTTAGTCATAATATCCTGCATGTGTTGGCGAATCAAGTACCCAAAACAATTATGCTGACCGGTCATAATCCAATACATGGTTCCTATCTCTATTTGACTTATTTCGTCAAGATGAAATTATTTGGGGAATATGATGCTTGTGATAATGTGATGAAGAATTTTAGAGTTAAAAGGCAGTAAGTGTTCACAGCTCTTGGGTAGGAAGTCAAGGTTTGGATTTGCAAAAATTGTTTTCACGGCTACGGAATAGGTTGCTCCTATTTTTTTGACGTCCCATTTACCTTTAAAATAGCATCCCCTATCTTTTTCAGTTATGCCAATTAGCTCACAAATGGTGCTGTCAAATATTCTAATGGGTGTTCCTAGAATGTAAGTGCTTAGGCTATCATTGTCTTCATATAGGTTGGCATAGAACAATCTCACTAACCGTGGATAGATTGGTTCATCTATTTGTAGTAGAGGTAGAGCTTCTAGGTGTGCAAACCACCTAATGGGTTCTAAGTCTTCTAGTTCATCCAAATCAACGTATTTTCCCTTATGGACACATCGTGTTTCAAATTTTGGAAAGCTAAGGGCTACCTTTTTTGATCTAAAAAGGTCATGGTTATATGAATCTCCATCAATCCTTATTCCTTTTGATCTCTTAGGAGCCATTTTCTAGACAACATGATGATGAAACTGTGAAAAATAAGCAAGAGAAAGAGAAAAGAAAAGAGGGATTTCAAGTGTTACCTTGTGGAGATTATGTTGAGAGATAGAAAGCTTGGACCACCAAGAATCCTTCTCCAATGTTTCTAAGAGTTAGAATGAGGGTTAGAGGGAATGGGAGAGGGTTTTTGAGAGGTTTTTTTTCGGGTTGGGGGCGGTGTCACCGCCGGCCCTAACCCCTCGGGTTAAAAGGGTGACTCGGTCGGTGTCACCGCCTGGCGCCCGAGCACCAGTCGGTGCAACCGCCGAATCTGGCGGTGCCACCGCTGGCATCACGCGGAGGAAAGAAAAAAAAAAATTTTCTTCCTTCCTTTTGTTTAGCTTCTTCCCTCAAGATCATAATTTATACTTTAATGGATCATTTTGAATTGAAGAAAAAGGAAGAATTCAAATTCATAAACGAAGGGAAAAGAACGAGTCCTTTTTGTGAAGTTCATTTTAGGGACAATTTAGCATGCCTAATTCCCTTCGGATGAATTCAAATTGGTCTTCATTCAAAGCTTTTGTAAATATATCTGCTAATTGATGCTTTGTGTCAATGAATTCTAGAACAACATCATTGTTAAGAACATGATTGCGTATGAAATGATGCCTAACGTCGATGTGCTTAGTTCTAGAGTGCTGAATTGGATTTTTAGTAAGGCATATGGCACTAGTATTATCACATTTTATGGGAATATTTTCAAGGTGAATTCCATAGTCTTCTAATGTATTTTTCATCCAAATTACTTGTGCACAACATGCACTTGCAGCAATGTATTCGGCTTCCGCCGTAGATAATGCAACTGAATTTTGTTTCTTGGAAGTCCAAGAAACAAGTGCATGTCCTAAAAATTGGCATGTTCCGGATGTACTTTTTCTATCTATCCTGCATCCGCCAAAATCGGCATCTGCATAAGCTATTAGATCGAATTTTTCAGATTTTGGATACCACAATCCTAAATTTGGAGTTCCTTTAAGATACCTAAATATTCTTTTAACACTCTTAAGATGAGATAATTTAGGATTAGATTGAAACCTAGCGCAAAGTCCTACACTAAACATAATATCCGGTCTAGTCGTAGTGAGGTAGAGTAGACTACCTATCATTCCCCTATATGTTTTTTGATCGAAACTTTCACCATTTTCATCCATATCTAACTTAGTCGCAGTACTCATAGGGGTGTTTATTGCTTTTGAATTATCCATGTTAAATCGTTTTAACAATTCTAATGTATATTTAGATTAGTTAAGAAATATACCATCACTAAGTTGTTTGATTTGTAATCCCAAAAAGAAAGTTAATTCACCCATTAAACTCATTTCAAATTCAAGACTCATACATTTGGCAAATGATTCACATAGTGATTCATCCGAAGAGCCAAACATAATATCGTCAACATAAATTTGCACAATAAGAAAATTATTTTCAAAATGTTTAATAAACAATGTAGTATCTACCTTGCCTTTGGTAAAATTATTTAAAGTAAGAAAGGAACTAAGCCTTTCATACCAAGCTCTAGGAGCTTGTTTTAAGCCATAGAGAGCTTTAGTCAATTTGAATACATGATTAGGAAGAAGAGAATTTTCAAATCCGGGAGGTTGTTCGACAAATACTTCTTCGGAAATAAAACCATTCAAGAAAGCACATTTAACATCCATTTGAAATAATTTAAAATTATTACTACTAGCATAGGCAAGGAGCATCCTTATGGCTTCTAATCGAGCCACGGGAGCGAAGGTTTCTTCGTAATCGATACCTTCTTCTTGGTTGAAACCTTTGGCCACTAATCTAGCCTTGTTTCTAACCACGATACCATTTTCGTCTTGCTTGTTTCTAAAGACCCACTTAGTACCTCTGACTAAGTGGTCACTTGGTCTAGGAACAAGCTTCCATACCTCATTCCTCTCAAATTGGTTCAATTCTTCTTGCATTGCAATGACCCAAAAATCATCTTTTAAGGCTTCGTCAATGCATTTAGGTTCAATTTGAGAAAGGAAAGCGGCGTTAGCACAGAAATTTTTGAAAGAAGAACGAGTTTGAACACCTTTTGATGTTTCTCCTATAATTTGCTCTTTTGGATGAGCATCTACATACTTCCATTCTTTTGGTAAAGAAATTTCGGAAGAAGATGCATTCAAATGGCTATTTTGAGGAGAGGGTTCATTTAAATTCAAATTATCAAAACCAAGATCATCATCAAAATCATTTTTCTTTAAATCGGAAATTTCATTAAAAACTACATGAATAGACTCTTCAATTACTAAAGTTCTTTTATTAAAAACCCGAAAAGCTTTAGAAACGGAAGAGTAACCAAGAAAGATGCCTTCATCGGATTTAGCATCAAATTTTCCTAAAGCATCCCTTTCATTTAAAATAAAGCATTTACAACCAAAAACTTTAAAATAGGAGATGTTTGGTTTTTTGTTATTCCATAATTCATAGGGAGTTTTGGATAAGGATGGTCTTATTAGGACTCTATTCATGATGTAGCAAGCCGTATTTACGGCTTCGGCCCAAAAGTACTTAGGTAAACTATGTTCATTCAACATAGTTCTTGTCATTTCTTGTAGGTTTCTATTTTTCCTTTCAACTACTCCATTTTGTTGAGGATTTCTTGGAGTTGAGAAGTTGTGATTGTACCCATTACTTTCGCAAAAATTTTGAAAGTCACGGTTTTGGAATTCACCACCGTGATCACTCCGAATTGATGAAATCATGAAGCCTTTTTCGTTTTGAGTGAGTTTACAAAATTTAGAGAAACACTTGAAGCAATCACTTTTGTGAGCTAAGAAATAGGTCCAAGTGTATCTAGAGTAGTCATCCACAATCACAAAAGCATATTTGCTTCCACCTAGACTTGTTGTATCAATTGGTCCAAATAAGTCCAAATGGATCAATTGTAATGGTCTAGTAGTGCTAATTTGATTTTTTTGTTTGAAGCTTGTTTTTATTTGTTTGCCTAGTTGACATGCATCGCATACTTTGTCCTTAATAAATTTTATATTTGGAATTCCTCGTACTAATTCTTGAGATGAGATCTTAGATATTGTTTTCATGCTTGCATGGCCTAATCTCCTATGCCAAAGCCAAGCATCATCATTTACGGCGGAGAAGCACATTTCATTACTTAATTCATCAAGATTGATGGTATAGACATTATTTTGTTTTAAAGCAATCATAGTCATGTTATGATTTGGTTTTTCAATAATGCACATATTTGATTCAAATCTAACGATGTAACCTTTATCGCATAGTTGACTAATACTCAAGAGATTATGTTTCAATCCATCAACTAGTAAGACATCATCAATGGAAAAATTAAATTTGTTACCAATAGTTCCCTTGCCAATGATTTTGCCCTTATTGTTGTCTCCGAAGGTAACGTACCCTTCTTCTTTGCTAGTGAGCATAGAGAAATGAGATGGATCTCCAGTCATATGTCTTGAGCATCCACTATCGAGATACCATCTCTTGCTCCTAGCTTGTGGGTTTGTCTACAAAAGAGGATGATTTTTATGTACCCATTTGATTTTGGGTGCCTAAAAAATTGACCCACTAACTTTGTTATTTATTATTGAATTCTTTATAGTTCCTTTAGGAACCCATATTAATTTTTGTGAATTAATTTTCCTAAATGGGCAATTGTAGGCAATATGTCCGGATTTGCAACAAAAGTTGCATTTCATATAAGAGGAAACATGTAATGTAGGTCCTTTTATGAAAGTGGTAGGATTTTGATGTAATCCTTTTACAAATCCAATTCCATTTCTATTTGCGATGTGACCCTTGTGTGCAAGGATCATATCTAATCCTTTGCTACCAACCTTAAACTTGTTTAAGGATTCCTTAAGAAGCAAATTTTCATTTTTTATTGCTACTAAGTGCTCACACTTGGAGCATGGAGGAGTTTGAAGACTATCAAACTTATCTTGTAGCAAAGCATGCTATTTCTTTAAGATACTTAACTTCTTGCTAACAGTTCTACATTCATCAAATAATTCATGAAAAGCGATAGATAGTTCTTCAAAAGATAAATCTTCATTAAATAAATCACATACCTCTTCTCGTAACACCGTTAGCGCGTAATGAGCAACTTGCTCGGTGTTGGACTCCTCTTCTTCGGATGCGCTTGAATCATCCCACGTTGCCTTGAACGCCTTCTTCTTTGATGTTCTCTTTTTGGCTTGAGGACAATCGTTCTTATAGTGTCCCGGTTTTTTGCATTCATAGCAAATCACTTGGTCCTTCTTTTGTTCAAATTTATTTTTTATATTATTTTTAAATCTGTTCTTTCTTAAATATTTTTTAAATTTTTGAGTCAAAAGTGCAATGTCATTGTCACTGTCCTTATCACTTGATGTTCCTTTCAAGTGGTCTTCTTGTGATTTGAGTGCCATATCCTTCCTGTTCTTTGGAAGGGGGTTCTCGAGCTCGTCATGAGCTTGACATGTCATTTCGTAGGTCATTAGAGACCCAATGAGTTCTTCAAGAGGGAATGCTTTAAGGTCTTTGGCCTCTTGAATGGCCGTAACTTTTGGATCCCAACTTTTAGGGAGGGATCTTAAGATTTTAGTTACTAGTTCAAAGTTAGTAAAATCTTTACCAAGAGCTTTGAGTCCATTGATGACATCCGTAAACCGGGTGTACATGTCTCCGATGGACTCACTTGGTTTCATTCGAAAAAGTTCGTAAGAGTGCACAAGGATGTTGATTTTGGACTCTTTCACTCGGCTAGTGCCTTCATGAGTGACCTCAAGAGTTCTCCAAATATCAAAAGCCGAATCACACATTGAAACACGATTAAATTCGTTTTTGTCTAGTGCACAAAACAAGGCATTCATAGCCTTTGCATTTAAAGCAAAAACCTTCTTCTCCGATTCATCCCATTCGCTCATCGGAAGAGAAGATTTTTGAAATCCATTCTCGACAATAGACCAAAGCTCAAAGTCCATGGAAATGAGGAAGATTCTCATGTGAGTCTTCCAATATGTGTAATCCGACCCATTAAACAAAGGTGGTCGTGCAATAGAATGGCCCTCTTGCATGCCGGAGTAAGCCATCTCTCTTGGGTATTAAACCAAATATGAGAGATAACCTCGCTTTGATACCACTTGTTAGGATCGGAGCGGCACTAAGAGGGGGGGGGTGAATTAGTGCAGCGGATTAAAACTTCGATTTTAACAAAATCTTTCGTACGATAAGAACGGAACTTGAAAAGTTTAACTTGAAAGCGTATTCTTAAAGTTGCGCAGCAAGGGTAATAAGGAACTAAAGCAGTAAGAAGATTTGCAGTAATGTAAATGACAATAATAAAATGCAAACCAGAGATTACGCCGATTTTTAGAGTGGTTCGGTCAAATGACCTACTCCACTTGCGAGGCCCCTCTTCGATGAGGCTCCCACCTTCCACTAGCAAGTCTCTTGAAATGGAAGGGTAAACACCCCTCTTACAACCTTTTATAAGCAGCTCAACCTCTTACAAATTTTCAATAAGAAAGAAGGAGGAGAACTCTCTAGCAAATTGAAAACAAGACTTGCTAAGACTTTCTAAGACTTTTCTCTCAATCAAAATGCTTCTCAAAATGTTGTAACCTCAGTTGAGATTTGAGGGGTATTTATAGGCCTCAAGAGGATTCAAATTTTGGGCTTCAAAATTTGAATTCTCTTAGGGTTCCCGGTGCTGGAGGTGCCACCGCCCAGCCAGGCGGTGCCACCGCCCAGCGCTCGGGTGCTGGACGGTGCAACCGCCTAGCCAAGGAGGTGTCACCGCCCAGCACTCGGGTGCTGGGCGATTTCACCGCCCAGCCAGGCGGTGCCACCGCCTGGCTCTCTAATTCATTTGTTTGGCTTAATTTTAGCCCAAACCAAATCTGACTTTAGGCCCAGTTGGCCCCTAACCAGGATATAGGATTATCTCTTATTCCTAATCCTAATTACAGGTGAACTACATAACACAAAAAAAAACATCCTAAGCAAGTTTTTTAACCGCGAACGTCGAGTCTTGTTCCGGCGAGCTTTCCAACGAACTTCTTCTGATGGACTCCCTGCAAGCTCCCAATCTTTGTGATGACTTTAACGATTAGCTGAGCCTTCTCGGTGATCTCCGCGAGCCTCCGACGATTTCTTCGGCGAACTTCTGACACGTTCCCGATTTCTTCTCGGTTGGTTCCGGCAGCATCTCCGATGATTCTTCGGTCTCTTAAACATCCATCGAGCTCGACTCCGGTATCCTTGCTTTATGTTTTCTGGTTATCATAGTTAATCCTGCACACTTAACTCAATAATATGGATTAGATCAATTAACCCACCAATTGATTATATCATCAAAATCCGAGATTCAACAGCCTACCTTTCAGGCTTTGTGTGATTGGTCGAGTACCTCGAGGTTACACTAAGACGCTAATTAAATTTCAATCCCCACTAAAAGTCTACCTGATACGTCCATTCCACTTGCTAGTAAAATAGTGGGAGCATATTAAGATAGAAGTCTATATCTTGATTGTTTATTTTTGTAAAATCTGCATGTTATTTATATTTGCTACATCTTTATTTTTAGAAAATGTCACTTTCAAATCCGTTACATGGCATACTTGATGTCAACCGCCTCACTAGTCCAAATTATATGGATTGGCTCCGCAACTTCAGAATGGTTCCCATGGTGGAGAAAGTCGCATATGTTCTTGATACAGTGATGCCTACGCCCGAGGAAGGGGCAAGAGAGGATGAGATCGCTCGCTACGTGAAGTACATTGATGACTCCACTCTTGCTTAATGTTACATGTTGGGCTCCATGACTCCTGAGTTATAGAGACGGCTTGAAAAGATATCCGCCAAATTTATTCTCCTACATGTCCGCAAACTGATTGAGGAACAGGGAAGGACTCAGCGATATGAGATATCCAAGAGCCTATTCCGTGCTAAGATAATTTAGGGGATACCAATTCAGAACCATGTCCTAAAGAAGATTGAGTGGATAGAGAAACTCACAAGTCTAGGAATGGTCCTAGAGTATCACCTGTGTGTGGATCTTGTGCTTTAGTCCCTACTAGATTCCTTTTGATAGTTTATAATGAATTTAAATATGAACAAGCTTAAGGTGACTCTCTCAGAGCTCCTCAATATGTTGAGGGAGGCAAAAACCACTATTAAGAAAGAGAAGCTAATTCTCTATACTAGTGAGTCTAGAAAGAAAAGGAAAGCAAGAAAGTCCCTTAAGAAGGGCAAGTGCAAGGGCAGAACTGGTAAAGCAAAGGTTACTAAGAAAGACCCAACAAAGGACAAAGGCCAGTGCTTCCACTATAGAAAAGATGGGCATAGGAATAGAAACTAAAAAGAGTACCTTGCAGAGAGGGCGAAACAAAGGCTTAGAGAAGCTTCAGATACATTCATGATCAGTCTCCATTTATCAAACTCTTATGATAAAACATGGGTATTGGATACCGGTAGTGCTTATCATATTTGTTGCAATTTGTTGCAGGTTCTAGAAAGGCCTAGGAGATTGGTGAGAGACGAGATGGACCTCAAGATGGGCAAGGGAGCAAAAGTTACTGTAGTAGCTATTGGCGAGGTCGCCCTACATCTGCATGGTGGAGTTATTATTGCATTGTATGCATGTTAATTTGTTCCTTCTATTATCAAAAATATTATTTTCATTTCATGGTTATTCAATATTATTAAATGATAAGATAATCATGAGAGGAAGATTGCATAATTGTTTGTTTATGCTAGATACTACTCCACATATCATGAATGTAAGTATGTCTAAGAGGAAACAAGATGAGGTGAATAGTGTATACTTGTGACATTGTAGGCTAGGTCACATTCATGAGGGAAGGATTCAAAAGTTACTAAATGATGGATATCTAGATCTATTCGACTATGAGTCATATAGAACCAACGAGCCTTACCTTCATTGAAAACTGACCAAATCTCCATTTAGTGGAACTGGAGAAAGAGCCACTAAACTATTGGAATTCATAAATAGTGATGTATGTGGACCTATGTCAACTCATGCCTTTGGTGGTTACTCCTACTTCATTACCTTTAGTGATAATTTCTCAAGGTATGGACATATATACTTAATGAAGTACAAGTCTAAAGCCTTTGAGAAATTTAGAATATATAAGAATGAAGTAGAGAACTAGACTGGAAAGAGTATCAAGACTTTTCGATCAGATCGAGGAGGTAAGTACTTAAGTACAGAGTTTACCCACTTCCTCAAGGACCATGGGATTTTGTCCCAATGGACACCTCCTTATACACCTCAGCTCAATGATGTATTTGAAAGGAGGAATCGTACGCTAATAGACATGGTACGGTCTATGATGAGTTTCGCTGACCTACCCATCTCATTCTGGGGATATTCCTTAGAGACCACAGCTTACCTTTTGAACAGAGTTCCAACTATGTCGGTAGTGTCTACACCATATGAGATATGGAAAGGGAAGAAACCTGATCTTAAGGTTGTTAAGATTTAGGACTGTCCTGCCTACGTTAAAAGACATAATCTCGATAAGTTGGAATCAAGGATAGAGTGGTGTAAGTTCGTGGGATACCCCAAGGAAACTTATGGGTATTATTTCTATCATCTCGAGGACCAAAAGATCTTTGTAGTCAAGAGAGCGGTGTTCCTTTAGAAGAAACACATTCTTGGCAGAGACAGTGGGAGCATGATATAGTTGAGCGAGGTTAGAGAACCTAGCTCAAGCTTCAATCTATAGCCCGAGTTTGTTCAGGTACATAACACACAAGTTCTAACTTCACATAGGTCCAGTAGAGTATCCCAACCTTCTGAGAGATATGTGGGACATATTAGAGAAGAGGATGTTTAGGATATTGATCCTTTGACCTACGAGGAGGCTATTATGAGTATAGACTCTGGGAAGTGGCAAGAAGCCATGAATTCTAATATGGATTCTATGTACTCCAATAAGGTTTGGAACCTAGTTGATGCGCCCGAGTGTATTATACCCATCGGTTGCAAGTGAATCTTTAAGAAAAAGATCGGAGTAGATGGAAAGGTAGGGACCTATAAACCAAGGCTAGTGGCTAAGAGGTATCGTCAAAGGCAATGTATTGACAATGACGAAACCTTCTCACCTATAGCTATGCTAAAATCCATCCGAATTCTATTGGCTATTGCAGCACACTATGATTATGAGATTTGGCAGATGGATGTGAAAACCGCATTCCTCAATGGCAACCTCGAGGAGGAGGTGTATATAATACAGCCCGAGGGATTCATGTCTAAGGACTACCCAGATAGAGTGTGTAAGTTGCTTAGATCCATTTATGGACTAAAGCAAGCTTCCCGAAGTTGGAACTTAAGATTTGATGAGACAATCAGATCTTATGACTTCATTAAGAACGAACATGAGCCTTGTGTGTATAGGAAGGTAAGTGGGAGCACTATCAACTTCTTGGTGTTATATATGGATGACATCCTGATCATTAAGAATGATGTAAGAATGCTATCCACATTAAAGGCTTGATTATCTAGACACTTCTTAATGAAGTACTTAGGAGAAGCATCATATATCTTGGGGATTCAGATCTATAAAGATTTATCCAAGAGGATGCTTGGCTTATCCCAGTTTAGGTACATAGACACGTCTTATACCGATGAGACATGGGACATCGCTTTCTAGGAGTTTATCCCCAAAGACTCTTGAAAAAAGGGCGAACATGGATAGGATACCCTATACCTCAACAATAGGGTCTATCATATATGTCATGCTATGTACCAGGCCTGATATTATGCATGCTATGAGTGTCACGAGTAGGTATTAGGCAGATCCAGGTTTGGAGCAGGACAAAGGACAAAGGATCTTTTACTAGTATATAGAGGTAGTAGCCTCAGGGTTGAAGGCTACACAGACTCGAGTTTTCAATCTAATGTCGATGATAGTAATTTGAATTCGAGATATGTGTAAACCTTGAATGGAGGACCAATGTGTTGGAAGATATACAAGCTAGATACTTCTGCTGACTCGACCATAGAGGCAGAGTATATTGCTTAAGTAGAGGTAGCAAAAGAGGGAGTTTGGATAAAGAAGTTCATCACAGATTTGGGAGTCATGCCAGGTAGCGAGGAGTCGATTCCCTTATATTGCGACAATAGCGGGGCGATTGCTCAAGCAAAAGAACCCAAGTCTCATTAGAAATCTAAGTATGCTCGGAGGAGATAGAGTAGTGGAAATAGTTTCATCCGAAGATAACATTATAGATCCACTGACAAAGTCATTGTCTTAGATTGTCTTTGAGTGTCATAGGGGTCTGATAAGGATCAGACACATAGGTGAATGACTTTAGGTCAAGTGAGAGATTACCAGTCATAGGTGCCCTACAAGCCAATCACGTGAGTGATGGCACGTGTGACTTGACACGTAGTCGTTTTGTTTATTATATTTTAGCATTTATCACTTTATATTGCTTGTTGCATATATGCATATATATATTGTGATGTCCTTGGATCTATGCAATAGGAATCAAATCGTAATGAGATCACGTTAATGAGATTGATTCACCTTTAAACACAGATCATAAATAATCCTACCATAGGTTACTCGAGTAGGACATCAAGATAACCGGACGGACTAGTATGTTGTATACCCATCCATATGATGGATGCGACTAGTCTCATAGCTACTCATGTGGGGGCCCTAGGGATACAATACAGGTGCTCATTAGAGAATGAGTTCACTAATTGATCCGCTTATGGAATGCTGAATGGTTTATGATGTCTTATTATCATAAAACGATTCCATAGTCCTAGTGGTGTATCTAGTCCTCGTTGAATCTCATATTTTGATGATGAAATCAATTGTAGATTGTTTGATCTAATTTATATATTGAGAAAAGCCTGCAGGATTAACTATGATAGCAATAAGACATAAAGTAGGTGTTATGCCAAAGGTAAGAGAAAAGCCTGCAGGATTAACTATGATAGTAATAAGACATAAAGTAGGTGTTATGCCAAAGGTAAGATCGAGATCTTGTTGGGAGTTTAAGAGTTCGTCGGAAGTCCGGACGTTCGTCGGAAGTTCTACCGCAACTAACCGAGAGGTCCAAGAACTTGCCAAAGAAGCTCATCAAAACTTGCCAAGAAGATCATCGTAAAGTCCAGGAGCTTGCTGGGAGTCCACCGGTACTTTACCAGGAGTTCGTCGGAAGTTCGCCGAAAGATCGTCGGAAGCTCGTCAAAAGAGCAATTGTTGTACCGGAACAAGAATACTTTATCAATTGTCTTAATTATTTTAGTTAGTTTGAAAATTAAGTTAGGATTGGGAGGTAATCCCACTAACTTAACTAGGAGCCAACTAGGCCTTTTACAGGGCTGAATTGGGCCAGATTGAATAACCCATTTAGCCCTTGAAAACATGGACGGTTGTGTTGAATCTCGTATTTTGATGATGAAACCAATTAATAATTGTTTATAATTTTAATTTACATTTTGAGTGATGTAGGATGCTTCGATCAGGATGAGACAATTAAAGCAGCAAAAATCATATTGGGCTGGAGGAACATGTCAGAAGATTAGACGTCGGGCCGGTGGATCGGTCAACGTATCGACAGAAGGCTTCGGGCCGTAGATTCGGGCATCCGGCCAAGAAGAGCAAAAATTGCACCAAGGATATCGGAGTTGCAGAGTCAATTAGCCAATTGGGCAATAGGCTGTAAGAGAGGACAATGCGCCAAAGAATCGGACGAAGTGTCGAGGGACCAATAAAATGCCGGACAACTTGATTAATACTTAGTATTAATTATCTAGATCAAAGCGTATTTTTACATGTGTAGGATTAACTACGATAGCAAGGCATGAAACAAAATGAAGTCCCGAAGTCAAGGACGCGATTTCATTGGGAGTTCGAGAGCTCGTCGGAGGTTCTAGTGAACCAGCCGAGAAGTCTCGAAGCTTGCCAGAGAAGCTCATCAGAACTCGCCAAGAAGATTGTTGTGAAGTCCAGGAGCTTGCCGGGAGTCCGCCGGAACATTACCGAGAGATCGTCGGAAGTTCGCCGGAAGATTACCAAAAGCTCACCGGAAGAATAAACATAGGGACTTCTTTAGCTTAGCAAATGTCTTAGGATTTCGTAGTTAGCACGTAATTGGGCTTGGATTTCGGCCAACCCAATTAGGGGCCAGCTAAGCCCATGTAAGAATTGTGTTGGGCCCGATAAGAGGCCCAAATAGTGCCCCAAGAAGTCTCACCGTCGTGGCACAATCTTCGAGACTATGTCAGGTGGTGGTACCGCTAGTCTGGGCGGTTGTACCACCCCTGACAGGGTGCCAGGCAGTGGTACCGCCAGTCTGGACGATGGTACCACCCACCACTACCCCCCAGGTGGTGGTACTACTAGACCTGGGCGATGGAACCGCCCAGGACAGTGTCTGTGTCGACTGACACTGGACGGTGGTACCGCCCAACGTAAGCAGTGGTGCCACCCATGCCCAGGGAACCCGGGATGGAAAAGTTTTAGGCTCCAAGTTTGAATCAACTTGAAGCTTATAAATATCCCTCTCATCCCTAGTTAATGCACACAATCACAAAGAGATTAAAAGAGAGAAAACGCTACTGCAATCATAAGTGTATTCCCTCCTCTAGCTTAAACTTACATTTTTGTTTAGAGAGGAGAGTGAGTGCTTATAAGGGTTATCTCCTAAACCCAGTAAAAATAGAAGAGGGGTGTAAAAGGTGATTGGCCTTCGCCTAGTGAAAGAAGGCCTCTAGTGGACGCCGGTGACCTCGTCGGAGGAGAAAGCCGAAAGTGGATGTAGGTCACGTTGACCAAACCACTCTAAAACTGTTGCGTTCTCTGGTTTACATTTCATTCCTACTATTACCTTACTGCAAACTTCCTTAAGTGCTTATTGCCTTCAATTCATTACATACACTTTCAAGTTAAGTTTCTGAAATCAGTTTTTCATCGAAACGATTTTATCGTACGAAACTTTTTTAAAGTTGACATGATTTTACCGCTGCACTAATTCACCCCCCTCTTAGTGCCGACCTCTGATCCAAACAATTGGTATTAGAGCCTCGTTTTTCATATTTGGTTTAACACTCAAATTGAAATGGTCTTTTCGGCTTTCAAGAGGGTCACTTTCTCATTTGTCCTCCCTTTTTCAATGGAACGGACTACACTTATTGGAAAACTCGAATGAGAGTTTTCTTACTTTCATTGGATTTAAATTTATGGAACATTATTGAAAATGGTTTTCGAATGTCTTCTCTTCCAATTAACCATTGGAATGATTTGGAGAAGAATACGTTTTCTTTAAATGCTAGAGCTATGAATGCTCTATTTAGTGCCTTAGATAAAAATAAATTTAATCGGGTTTCTTTGTGCGAAACAGCCTTCGATATTTGGTATATTCTCGAAATCATACACGAAGGCACGAATAGAGTTAAAGATTCTAAGATTAACCTTTTGATATATGATTTTGAGATATTTTGTATGGAACTAAGAGAGACTATTGGAGACATGTACACTGGCTTTATGGATGTCATCAATAGTCTAAAAGCACTTGGTAAAAGATTTTCAAATTTTGAACTCGTTAACAAGATTTTGCGCTCAATTTCTAAAACTTGGGATTTAAAAGTAATCGCTATTTAAGAATCAAAAAAATTAAATATCTTTTTTATCGAAGAACTAATAGGGTCTTTGATGACCTATGAAATGATGTGCAATGCACGTGAAAAACTCGAGAACCACCTTCCAAAGAACAGGAAGGATTTCAAACTTAGAATATTTGAAGACCACTCGAACATAAGCTCAAGTGATGGTGAACTTGAACTCACTAAGAAATTTAAAAAGTTCATAAAAAAAAATTAAAGAATAAAAAGAACGTAACTACTTGCTTTGAACGCAAGAAGTAGAATAAAAATTGGGATGAATCAAGCTCCTCCGAAGACGATGAGAAAATCAAGAAAGGAGAGGTGGCAAACTACGCCTTAACAACTTTCGACGATGAGGTAATCGAAACCCCATTAATTTACTTCGAAATTACATGATGCTTTTCATGATGTATTTTTTTTTTTAGTTTAGAATTAATTTTTCTTAAAAATTGCATGTTTAAAAATAAAAATAAAAAAATATGATCATGCTAGTAATATTGAAAATAATAATGAAAATTATATGTTTTATGTTAATGGAATAAAATGTTAGATTTAAATCTAATGATAATCCTATGAATGTTTTTTTAAGAAGTAATAATGTGTATCATGTTGATTTCCATTGTTATTTCTCGATTTTGATTAAATGAAATTATGTTTGATTTGAAGTAATGCATAATGATGTAATAAAAATATTAAATGTTTTGATACCATGATTGATGACTTTATGCATGAGATTTTAAAGTTATACATGATGATTTTTGTGATTTATTGGTCTGGATGATTTTTATGATGAAATTCACTTTACGATCCTAAAAGTTGATACATGTTTTTATTTGCAATAAAAAGATAAACGCATACGTGTATGAAACCAATAACTTAAGATGAACATCTTTATCTTATTGATTTTTCGATAAAAGATTAATGAATCCATGTATATTATGCTTTTGTGAATCTCTTGGACTATGAAAATGATTTGATGAATTTGAATGAGTTTTATTAAAATTATAATCTCTCATGAAATCTTTTATATGAATCAAGATTTTTCATGATCTCCTAAGAATTCTTTATGTTATTTATTTAATAGGAGATTTGTTAAAATGAATCACGGTTTCTCTTGATTTTTCGAAATTATAAATTTTATGATTCATAATGAATTAAGAGATATTATACATGAATCAAGATCGTTTATGTGTTCTCGCATGACATCTTTTAAGGTTTATGACTTAAATTTTATTATGTAAAATTCTTTAAATTTATGAAGTATACCTCATCGCCAAGTTCTTTTTGATATTCTTCATGTAATGATATGAATGCATGAAACACTCATGATATTATTTTGATGCATGCAATGATGAAATATTCATGATGAAAAATTGTTTTGATATTCACGACTTGATTTTTCATCTTTGTTACCTTACCTTTGTCATGATTTGAAAATTGATGTAAAGGGTATTTCCTTCTTTTTGCCAATGACAAAGGGGGAGAAAGAGTTGCTAATGTGCACATCTCAAAGAAAAAGATGCTAGGTTGCACAATTCAAGAAGAAAACAAAAATTGCACTTCTCAAAAGAGAAGAAACAATTTGCTTCTTGAACATTACCAAGAATTGCTAGCTTGAAATCTCAAGAAGATGCAAAAATATGCTATCTTGCATATCGCAAAGAAAAGTAAATTTGCTAACTTGCACATCTTTAAATTTGCTAGCTTGTATGTTGTAAAACGTGCATATCTACAACTTGATAGCTTGAATATTTTAAGCATGATGTAACACTTGCTAAATTTTCTAGCTTCAAATTGCATGAAGATAAAACTTGATATTATGTTTTTCATGCAATAAGTTGAATTTATATCTCAAACACATGATAGTTGGAACTTCTCCTTTTTGTTGATAATAAAGGGGGAGAAGTATGTGGATGTTTTCCATGATTTTAATCATGACATGTTTGCTTGGATTTTTGAATCCAAGAGTCTCTATCAATATGGCATAATTGATAGGGGGAGTTTGTTTAAACTCTGAGAGTTGGGTTAACTCCATTGTTGATTGGTTGTCATCATCAAAAAGGGGGAGATTGTTGAGTCTTGTATTTTGATGATGAAACCAATTGATAATTATTTATGATTTTAATCTGTATTTTGAGTAACGCAGGATGCTTCAATCAGGATGAGACAATTAAAGCTGGAAAAATCATGTTGGGCTAGAGGAACATGTCAGAAGATTGGTCGACATATCGACAAAAGGCTTCGGGTCATCGATTCGGGCATCGGGCCAAGAAGAGGGGATATTGCACCAAGGATATCGAAGTTGTAGAGTCAACTGGCTGATTAGGCAATAAGCCGCAAGAGAGGACGATGCGTCGAAGAATCAAACAAAGCGTCGAGGGACCAAAGAAATGCTGGACAACTTGATTAATGCTTAGTATTAATTATCTAGATCAAAATGTGTTTTTATATATACAGGATCAACTACGATAGCAAGGAATGAAGCAAAATAAAGTCCCGGAGTCAAGGACGTGATTTCGTTGGGAGTTCGAGAGTTCGTTGGAAGTCCAGACGTTCGTCGGAGGTTCTGGCGGAACCAGCCGAGAAGTCTTGGAGCTAGCCATAGAAGCTTGTCAGAACTCGCTAAGAAGATCATCGTGAAGTACAGGAGCTTGTTGGGAGTCCGTCGGAACATTATCGAGAGATCGTCGGAAGTTTGCCGGAAGATCGCCAGAAGAATAAATATAGAGACTTATTTAGCTTAGCAAATGTCTTAGGATTTCATAGTTAGTACGTAATTGGGCTTAGATTTGGGGCAACCCAATTAGGGGCTAGCTAGGCCTATGTAAGAACTATGTTAGGCCAAATAAGAGGCCTAAATAATGCCCCAAGAAGTCTCATCGTCGTGGCATAGTCTTCGAGACTATGTCAAGCAGTGGTACCGCCTGGGCGGTTGTACCACCCCTGGCAGGGTGCCAGGTGGTGGTACTGCCAGTCTAGATGATGGTACTGCCAGTCTAGATGATGGTACCACCTAGCACTGCCCCCCAGGTGGTGGTATTGCTAGACCTAGGCAGTGGTACCTCCCAAGACAATGTTAGTGTCGACTAACACTAGGTGGTGGTACCATCCAGCGTAGGCGGTGGTACCGCCCGTGCCTAGGGAACCCGGGATGGGAAAGTTTTAGGCTCCAAGTTTCAATCAACTTAAAGCCTATAAATACCCCTCTCCTCCCTATTAAAGCACATAAGCATAGAGAGATTAAAAGAGAGAAAACGCTGCTGCGAAATTCCCTCCTCTAGCTTAAACTTAGATTTCTATTTAGAGAGGAGAGTGAGTGCTTATAAGGGTTATCTCCTAAACCTGGTAAAAGGAGAAGAGGGATGTAAAAGGTAATTGGCCTTCGCCTATTGAAGGAAGGCCTCTAGTGGACACCGGTGACCTCGTCGGATGAGGAAGCCGAAAGTAGATATAGGTCACGTTGACCGAACCACTCTGAAACTGTTGTGTTCTCTGGTTTGCATTTCATTCCTGCTATTACCGTACTGCAAACTTCCTTAAGTTCTTATTACCTTCAATTCATTACGTACGTTTTCAAGTTAAGTTTTCGAAATCGATTTTTCGTCGGAAACGGTTTTATTGTATAAAACTTTTTTAAAGTTGATGTGATTTTACCGCTGCACTAATTCACCCCCCCCCCCTAGTGCCAACCCCTGATCCTAATAGGCTATGGCACCGCTTGGGAGACCTAGTCTCCCTAGTGGTCTGGGTGGTACCACCGCCTAAACTAGGTGGTAGTACCGCTGCATCCATCAAATGGATGGGTATACAAAACGCTAGTCTGTTTGGTTATCTCGATGTCCTTCTCGAGTAACCTATGATCAGGATTATTTAGGATATAGGTTTAAAGGCGAATCGATCTCATTATCGTGATCTTATCACGATCTGATTCTCATTGCATAGATCCAAGGACATCACAATATATATGTGCATATATGCAACAAGCAATATAAAGTGATAAATACTAAGTATAATAAGCAAAAAGACTACGAGTCAAGTCACATATGCCATCACTCATGTGATTGGCTTGTAGAATACCTATGACTAGTAGAAAGGACATGTGAAGAAGGACTGCATTAAATGCAAAACTTGGTTTAAAAAGAAAGATATAAACTTGACATTTGTATGTTTCAAATCAAATATTACAAAAGTTCATTCTAATACTTGGAGAATTGATTCTAGTACTTCCACTCATATTACCAATAATATGTAGGGATTTCTTTCAACCCGAAAACCAAAAGAACATGAAAGATTAATCATTATAGGAAATCATTTCAAAGTGAAAGTGATATTCGTTGAAACTTATCTCCTACGCCTAGTAGACGAGTTATATAATGGATCTTATTGACACATATTATATTCCTACTATTTCTCAAATTTTAGTTTCTCTCTCTAGAATTATTAATTTTTATTCAATAAATATTGGTTCTGAAATTCGGTGTGATGGATTATACAGAATTAACTTGAATCTTGAATTTGCACAAACACTATTAACCCTACAATTAAATATTAGATTGAAACATTATTTTAATAATAAAAGATTTTTTATATTATGACATAGACGATTGAGATATATCTCCAAGGAAAGAATTAAAAGATTAGTGAAGGATAATATTTAAAAATTTTAAACTTTACTAATTTTGATGTTTGCATTGATTGCATTAAAGGAAAGCAAACTAAGCATATAAAGAAAAATGCCACAAGAAGTAAAGAACTCACCGAGATTATTTATACTAATATCTACAGACTACTCCATATTCCCTATTTTAGAAGAGAAAAATATTTCATCATATTTATAGATAACTTATCTAGATATGGCTGTGTATCCAATATATAAAAAGTCTCAGGTCATTGATACTCTTAAAGTATACATAAATGAGGTCGAGAGACAATTAGATAGAAAAGTAAAAGTTATCAAATATGATAGGGGTGATAAATTTTACGACAGATATGATGAATCCGGTCAATATATTGGTCTTTTTGTTAGATTCTTAGAAAAACAAGATATTTGTGGTCAATATGCCTTACTAAGTATGTCACAGTAGAATGACATTGCTAAAAGAGTAAATCATACTCTTATAGGCATGATTAGGAGCATGATAAGTTATTCCTTCATACTTGAGCTAATATGGGATAAAGCTCTTAGGACAACAATATATATCTTGAACAAGGTTCCTAGTAAGTCAGTTCTATTAACTCCATTTGAGTTATAGGCTGATAGGAAATCAAGTTTAGGACATTTACATATTTAGGGGTGTCTTATAGAAATAAGAGTATTCAATCCACATAAAAAGAAATTGGATTCAAGAACTATTTCTAAATATTTTATTAGTTATCTAGAAAAATCTAAAAGATACAGATTTTATTACCCTAATCATAATATGAGGATAGTATAATCTAGTAATGTAAGATTCCTAGATAATGACAAAATTAGTGGGAGTGAAAAATCTCGAATAATCAATTTTGATATCGAGGAGATACAACTTAATTCTTTTTTAACATCTATATTCAAAAGATTATTGTTCCTCAAGTCACTGAAAGAATTGATGAGAGTGAATAACAAAATAATATTGATGACCTCTCACATGATGTTAATGTCACTACTAATGATATTGTTGAACAGCCACAATAGGTAGTTTTGAGAAGATCTCAAAGGAAAAAAGAGATATGTTATTTTCTAATGATTATGTGATAATCTACAAGAATCAGATTATGATATAGGGATGAGAAGGGACCCCTTATCATTTTTACAAGCCATGAAAATTATAATTATAAAAAGTGGTTTGATGACATGAAAGAAGAGTTAAAATCAAAGGACCATAATGGTGTCTAGAAACTCATTAAATTGCTCAATAATTATAAAAGAGTCGATTACAAATGGTCTTTAAGACAAAATGTAACTTAATGGGTAATATCAAATGATATAAAGCCAGACTTATGGTTAAAAGTTTTTCTCAAAAAGAAGATATTGATTATAATGAGACCTCTCCAATTTCTAAAAGGACTTGTTAAGGATTGTTATGGTATTAGTAGCTTATTATGATCTTGAGTTACATCAGATAAATGTAAAAACAGTATTTTTGAATGGGGATCTAGAAGAGAAAATCTATATGAACCAACCTAAAGGATTCATAGAAAAGGGAAAGAAAAATTGGACTTACAAATTTAGGAAATTCATTTATGGCCTTAAACAAGCTTCTAAACAATGGTATGTAAAATTTCATGATTCATTACTTCCTTCAGATTTAGGGAAAACATTGCTAATCAATGGATATATCTAAAGGTTAGTGGGAGCAAGTTTATTATATTGGTCTTATATGTAGATATTTTGCTTGCTAGTAGTGATCTTAGCGTATTACACAAAATCAAAATGTTTTTCAATAGGAACTTTAAAATGGTTGATAAGAATAAGGCAGCTTATGTTATTGGCATTAAGATATTCAAGAATAGATCTTAATGATTACTTAGACCGTCTCAAAAAAGATACCTTAATTGAGTCTTAAAAATATTTAATATATGATTTTGTTAAGCCAATGATACACCTATTACCAGAGGTAAAAAATTCAATCAAAACTAGTATTCAAAAAATGACTTAGAAAAAAATCAAATGAAGGATATTCTTTATGCATGTGCTGTTTGAAGTCTACTATACGCTCAAACCTATACAAGACCATATATTAGTTTTATAGTTACAATACTATATAAATACCAACTCAAGAATAGAACATTAGAAAGCTACAAAGAAAGTAATGAGATATCTATAGGGGACAAAAGATTATATGCTTATATACTAGAGATTAGATCAGCTTGAAGTGACGGGATATTCAAATACTGATTTTGTAAATTGCCTCGATAGTAGGAAGTCCACTTTAAGATTTGTATTCATGTTGGCTGAGGCGGGCGATTTCTTGAAAAAGTATAAAGTAATCACTTATTGCATCATAAAAAATATAAGCTGAATTTTTGGCATGCTTTAAGGCCATAAATCAAGCTTTGTGGTTGTGAAATTTCATCTCAGGACTTGGTGTGATCGACTCAATTGCTAGGCTGCTGAAGATATTTTGTGATAATACTATAGCAATTTTTTTCTCTAAGAATCATAAGTACTCTAGTGGTTCCAAGCATATCAAGATAAATTACTTGGTGGTTAGAGAAAGAGTTCAGAAACAACCTATGTCAATTGAGAACCTGAGCATTAACAAAATGATTGCTGATCTATTTACTAATACTTTATAGTCTAAACTATTTAAAAAATATGTTCTTAGAATGGGGTTTGTGAGTAAGCCATAAAAGATATGATGATGTATGTTTAGGTGGATGTCATTATTGATATTTTTTCTTGTTTAATTAAAGTTATGATGATGTATTTTTTTATACATATTATAGTTGAATGTAAAAATAAGATTGTCTTAACAAGACAAATTATAAGAGTCATTATGGACTATATTAGGAAAGACCAACAATGTTGTGATATATAGAAAGGAGTATGACATTTATGATATACAATCGCTATAACTCGCATTAGTAGTTTGACTTAATATAGTATTATTATGTTTATTAGACTTATTGGCTTATTTTAAAAATTCATTGCCATCTATAAAATGTTTTTCAAAATTTTTGGAATCCAATTAGGTAAAATTATTTTCAAACAAATTTTTATTTTATTTATTTTGATTTTAATTTTTTTTATATCTTATCAATTAATGCGCCAAGTAGAAGAATGTTAGATTATATGGCCCTATGTAATTGATAAGATATATTATAGACTAATTGGATTTTAATGAAAGTTATAAACAATAGAAGGAAGTCCATATTAAGATATGATTTCTTAAGAGATGCCCTTGATGAAAGGAACTCTCATAATTACTTAAACTAAGATTCTTTGCTCTAGTCTATATATAAACAACATCTCTAGGGACTAAATGATGTATAATGTATAAAGACACTACATGTAGTTACACGGTGGGTGTGTGACATTGAAAGATTACGATTCCTCTTTTGTTCTCTTCGTCCCTAATCCATCAATCTAAGTGGTCTATGAAAAGATAGGAAGAGAGGAGAATGAGAGTCTAGTTCTCCTTATAGATCGATAGTAATTTTTTGAATCCGAAGATGATACCTCTGTAGATATGATAAAATTCTTTCTAAATGACATCAAAAGTTATATGTCGTAAATCTGATCTATTGTTATTTGATTTTAATTTTGGCATGAAAATTTTTTTAATACAACATATTACAGATTTTATAGTTATATGGTATATATAAAAATGTTGACATTGTCATTCTACTCCATCCAGCCACTTCACAAGACATGTTCTTATGAACATAGAAAGCTACTGTAGATTGGAAGCTGAAGCTGAGATGATTGTATTTAGGCAAGAAGAACAAAGGTACGCTGAAGGTGCTCAAACTTTAGTTGGTTCTCTTTCCCTTTATGTCACAGGATCTCAAAGTGAATCTTCTTATGCCTTGTGCTATTCCACTGAGCATGCTTGATGCTAAATATATGTCTGATGTAGCTCTTCAGGCACACACAGATGTAGTCTCTCAGAAGTCTAGTGAGTCCTAAATGTTGCTTATAGTATGTTAGGCTGGTCCAATTGGCCTTCAAACTCAAACTTTAACCATGCTTCACTCCAACTAATTAAGGAATTTCATAATTTATCCTTTATGTCAGTTTCAGTCATATCACAAATGTGGTTAGAGGAAAGAACCATCCATTGGTGAACTCGAGGGCAGAATAGCGGTGGAAAGAAAGAAAAGGAGAGGAAAAAGAAGTGAGAACTCTTTCGGTCTTAAAAGGAATCTTTTTTACGAGGGAAAGTGCTTCAAGTAGACTGTTTGTTCAAGTTTCGCTGAACTCCAAATTTCAAGCCACAAATGAACACGAAGAAAGAAAACCTGCTCTGGTAGATCAAATTATTAGTTCAGTACTCAGGAATAACATGCCACGCAAATGGCTGGATATGCTATTGGTAAATATACCATTACAGATGGCTAATCTAGTCTTATATTAGAGCAAATTATAAGTTAGTTTCTAAAGGTTTTGATAGTGCATTAGGTATAATTTTTTTTTTTTGGTGAGTAAAAATAAATTGATTAAGTGTGAAGTTTGTATAAATAACTTTGTATATATAAGTCATAGACTAAAGCTTAATATCTTATAGAGTAGTCTAGGATAGCGCATCCCGCCTCAAAGGTGGAATGGTCTTACTCTACAAATTCATCTTCAAAAATAGTCAAACAAAGAGGTAGTCATGACTATACATGCTGTAAACTATGACTCCTAACTATAGCCAACAAATAAAGTATAGTCATAACTACACATGCTATAGACTTTGACTCTTAAATGTAGTCAAAAAATAAAATATAATCTCCACATATGTCAAGACTACCTAAGGGTCCAATACATTATTAAAGTAGATAACTACGGGATGTATACAATTTTTCAACATAATTCCCAAGATCTTTAACTAATAGCAAAATTGAATCTGATAAAAATATATTTCTCTCTTCGTGTAAAGTGTTCTATTTTGAGATCGTGCTCCATACATGATCTTGAGTCTCTAATAATCTCTATCAAAAGCTGAGCATTGTTTATATATCGACACTCAAAGATTCTGTTATATCTCTCCTTCCACATCCACCAAATAGCGCATCTAAAAGTAACCTTTGCCGATTGTGTAAGAAGCCCTTTTCTTAAGAAACATTGCATGAGTTTGCCTAATTTTTTATGCAAGTTTGGCTGCGGTAGCCTATTGAGTTCAAATCGTCGAAGAATCTCCTTCTATATCCATTTAGTATAGTCGTAAGCAAAATAGAGGTGGTCAATAGTTTCTTCCTGTTGCATACAAAGGGAGCATCGGTTAATAAGATAAATACCTCTTCTCTTCATATTGTCTATTATAGGTAGTTTGTCAAGAAAGGTCTGCTATGTGCATAAGAAATGTCTCTATGATACCGATCGATCCCATGTCCAACTGCTTGGGATCCACTTATTGTTCCGTTGCCTGATCCGATTTCATGCTAATGTAGTACTAAATTTGTCATTGTCATGAGGCCAAATAAGCATATTTAAAGAGTTGTTTTTTATTGGAATTGTTGTGATAGTCGGCTAAAGTGATAATATTTTAGGAGAAATAGGATTAGAGAGACACCAAGTACCGTTAGCAATGAACTTGGAAACCTTCCAATCTTTGGGAGCCCCAAAATCTTTTCATATTTTGTCACCATGTTATTGAAATATACTCTTCCCATTCACCCAAGGATCATACCACATATTAGTACTGGTTCCGGAAGAGATTGTATATGAGATGTGTTTGATTAGCCAATTCCTTGCTTTCAACATTCCTTTCCAAGCTGCAGAGTGATAAGTTTTTGCTGAAACTTCCCAAATTGATTCCTCGAAAAGATACCTAGCAAAAACCCATTGTAACCATAAGGAATAATTGTTTTGTAAAATATCTCATAATTTTTATACGAAACATGCTTTATTCCAATCTCTAGTATTTCTCAGGTTCAGCCCACCTTCCTCTTTTGATTTGTAGATGCTGTCCTAATTTACCATATGTATCATCTTACTATTTATGTTATTCCAAAAGAAGTTCATAAATAACCATTCAATATCCTGGAGAAGTCCAACAAGCAGAAGAAATGCATTAGACTAATAAATAGAGTAAGAGTACAACACCGAACGGATAAGTCCAAGTCGTCCTGCTTTTAAAAAAAACCTATTTTTCTAAGAGAAAATTCTATTCTTTATTTTTTGCAGGATAGGTTGACAGTAGGTTTTGTGAATGCCAGTGGATATGAGTGGGAGACCCAGATAAAGAATTGGCAGACTTCCCTCACTTACCCCTAGAGTGTGTGCAATAAAGTTTTTATCCTCAATGCAAGGACTCATATAGACTTTACTTTTCTCATGATTTAACTGAAGATCAGAAACTATACCAAAGTCATTTAGAATAGTAGCTAGGTTCCTTACTGAAGTTGAATAATTATGAAGAAAGATGAGTAGATCATCTGCAAAAGTTATATATGATATATGAATAGAACCAGCATTGGGTACCTTAATGCTATCATCAAAGATTGCCTATTCCAACATACAGTTGAGTCTTTCCATTGCAATAATAAAGAGATGTGGAGAGAGTGGATCACCTTGTCGGATGCTATTCGTGCTCCCAAAAAAGCTAATAAGTGAGCCATTGAAGAGTATCAAAAACTTTGGACTTTCCAAGCAACATTGAATCCAATTAACTCATTGCTGAGGGAAGTTCATACCGAGAAACATCTTATAGATAAAAGTCCTATTAACTGAATCAAAGGCTTTTCGTAAATCAGCTTTAAAACAGTTTTTTGACCCTCTTGCTTTCGAGTGCAGATCCTTGACCAAGTCATTAGCAAGAAGAATATTTTGATGTATACTTCTCCCTTTGATGAAATTAGCCTGATTAGGACTAATAATCTTGTGTATTACTTTTTGTATTCTATCTGTCAACACTTTGGAGATGATCTTGTAAATAAAGTTACATATTGATATGGGTCGATAGTTCTCTAGTGAATTAGCCCCTACATTCTTGGGAATTAAAGAAATAAAAGTGTAATTCATCTCTCTAAGAATATAACCTAAAGAGAAAAAATGTTAGTAAGCTTTAATCACATCATTACTAATAATAGACAATGCAATTTGATAAAATTCAATTGGAAATTTGTCCAGACTAGAGTTTTTATGCTTTAGTGACTTTACGACAACTCTTACAATTTCATCATCTGTAATTGGGGCAGTGAATATTGAAATAGCACCCGAATCAAGCTTTCTAGTTGGCTCCACATGATGTTCCCTTTGTATGCAACAGAAAGAAACTATTGACCACCTCTATTTTACTTGTGACTATACTAAATGTATATGGAAGGAGATTTTTCGACGATTTGAACTCAATAGGCTACTGCAACCAAACTTGCATCAAGAATTACGCGAACTCATACAATGTTTCTCAAGAAAAGGGCCTCTTACACAATTAGCAAAAGTTACTTTCAGATGCGTTATTAGGTGGATGTGGAAGGAAAGATGTAGCAGAATCTTTAAGTGTCGACACACAAATAATTCTCAGCTTTTGACAGAGATTATTAGAGACTCAAGATCATGTATGGAGCACGATCTCAAAATGGAGCATTTTACATGAAGAGAGAAAAATATTTTTATCAAATTCAATTTTACTATTAGTTAAAGATCTTGGGAATGATATTGAAAAAATATATGCATCCCATAGTTATTTGCTTTAATAATGTGTTGTACCCATAGATAGTCTTGGCATATATGGAGATTACAATTTTTTTTTTTACTACAGTTTGTAGTCATAGTCTATAGCATGTGTAGTCATGACTATACTTTATTTGTTAGCTACAGTTGGGAGTCATAGTTTATAGCATGTGTAGTCATGACTATCTCTTTGTTTGACTACTCTAGGAGATGAGTTTGTAGAGTGAGAGCATTCCACCATTGAGGAGGGGTGTACTATCATACACTACTCTATGAGATATCAGGCTTTAGTTTATGGCTTGTATAGACAAAGCTATTTGTATTACCTTCACATTTATTCAATTTACTTTTACTTACAAAAAAAAAAGATTAAGTAAGAAATAAAAAAATTGCTCAGTGTGTGCTTTAATCTCATCTAAATTCTCAATAAGATTATCATATTTGTCTCTGTATTTTCTGATGCGGCTAATGGCCCTTCGAGTAGCAATGGAAGCATAGAAAAAATTAGTATTGGAATCCCCTAGAGTAAGCCAATACTGTCGAGACTTCTGCTTTGTAAAACTTTCCTCCTGCTTTAAGACTTGCATAAAGTTATTTCTGACTTCTATCTCTCTGTAGATAAGATTCTTATCATGGGGCTGAAATTATAGCTCAAGTTACATTACCATTAGTTCCTTTCTGTAAAATTGAACTCGAGTAGTAATATTGATAAAAGTGTTTGTATTCCACTCCTTAAGTGCTACTTTATAGGCTTTTTTGAGCTTTTGAAATAAGACGTAAGGGGGGGAACCATGCATATTAATATTCCAAGTTGATCTAACAACATCAAGGAACTAAGGATGAGTACTCCATATATTAAAGAATCCAAAAGGTTTCTTGCCTTTGGGTGTTGCTTTGTCTGCGTGTATATACATTAAAGAATGATCAGAAAACAATGGCGCATCATACTCAAGAAGTGAATCGGGATAAACAGTTAACCATTTTTTATTAATCAGACATCTGTCGAGTCAAGCCATTATTTTTTTGTTAGCAATACCTTGATTACTCCAAGAGAGCCAATTGCCCACAGATTTCATATCAATTAATGCAGTAGTATTTATGTAATCATTAAAACTTTGAAGTTGGCTTTTTGAAAGCTGTCTACCCCCCACCTTTTCATTTGTGTACCAAACAATATTAAAATCATCAAGAACAATCTAAGACATGTTAGGACAATCATTTGTAATGTTAGTCATATCAATCCATAGTATATTTCTTTCTTGCATATAGTTTGAAGCATATATACCAGTAAAATTGAATTGATAGCCATTCTTTTTGTCCTCCACCTTAAGAAATTAATAGCAAAAATAAAGCAAGCATTAATAGAGTTAGGATGTCATAAGACCTATATTCTACCAAAAGTTTCACTAGAGTCATTGGTTAACAGTTCTACTTCCAGCCATATTAAATTCTTTTGAGCTTGAACGTGCGATTGTTTAATTTTCGTTTCCACAAGAATAGCAATATCACATGTGGCAAACTTGATTATTCTGTTGAGCTCTCGACATCTTTTAGGCTTATTAAGTCCATGAACATTCCAGTAGGTTATCTTCATCAGAAATAAAAACAAATAGAAAAGGAAGTAAGGTGTTCATCCTACGACTTTGAATAGACAGTATCATCCTTTTTCTTATTCTTAGATTTTATATTTTTCTCCAACATAATATCCTTACCTTTTAAGGCTTTATTCCTATATTTATCGACTTCATCCATAGCTTCCAAATATTTAAACTTTATACCTTGAGTCAAGTAGTCATTGTTGGCAATGTTTGTTCAAGCATGATAAGATTGTTGAGGCAGAATATCCTTGCTGATGAGGTTGGTTGAGGCCTGAGTTTGTTGAGGCAGAATATCCTTGTTTGCGAGGTTTGTTGGGGCTTGAATTTGTTGAGACACAAAGTCCTAGTTGGTGTGGTCAGTGGTGACAGATCCGATAATATAGGAAGAGATGAAGTTCCTGACGTCTGCTTCTCTTGTCCACAAGTACCATGGGAAACTTATGTTATGGAAGGCTCCGATATCATAGGAAGAGATAAAGTTTCTGCTTTGTCCTTCTGTCCGCGGTGCTATCCCTATGAGTCAGAATGCTTAATCGTCTTCACCACCACCAGTGCTACTACCACTGGAGGAGACTCGCCTTGTTGCTGAGGCGCCTAACATTGTCGATAGACCTTAGTGATCGATTTCAGAGTTTGCTGACAAGCTCCATTTGCATGACCAAAAGATAAGCAACTCTGACATCGTTGTGGCTTCCAAGAATATAAAACATGTACCTTATGGGTGTTCCTATCAAGATCACAATAAAAAACCTTATTAGGAAGATCTTCGTCGGAAGAAACCAGTACACATGCTCATGTAAATGCTAATCTCGTATACGCAGCTGTTGCTTTGTCGATATAGAGTGGTTGTCCCAGAGTGCTGCATAACTTTGCAAGAAAGCGTCAACTCCAAAGATATAGAGGAAGACCTTAAAAGGATACCCATAAGGGAATAGATTGTAGGCTATCTAACTCCAAATAGACATCAGGAGACCAACATCGTAGAATTATTGGATGGCCGCGAATAGTCCAGAACCCTTCAAGAACCCGTTGCAAATCTTCTTCAGAGTATAGCTTGCAAACAAAGAAATCGTTCTCCAGCATATGAAGATCAAATATCGATGTTCCCCATCTAGTTTTGATAAATGAAGATAGTGGGAAATAGGATATTTTGAGACCTATCACATAGCCAACAATCGCTATAGACCATGTCTCAATCAGCTCTATGGAATTAGTAGTCTCGTACATAGTAATCTTCTTATCAGCTTGAGCGTAAAGAAATCCAAGCTAAGATCTGGACTTCCAACCGGAGTGTTGAAGAGGCTAGTCCAAAGCCAAGGGTCATTAGAAATGAGAGTAGGAGGCCGCGATCTAGAGCGACCTGTTTCGATGCTGCTTCATCGAACGAGCATCTCGCTGGAAAGAAGATAGCGAAGGAGCAACTTGAGATATCACAACAAGTCCACGATCTTAGCCTTCCCGTTGCAGTCGCCGCTACTGTCACCCAGCCCACCTCACCTTTGTTCCTCCTTATGAGAAGGGGAAGAAGGAGAGTAGAGGGCTGCACGCAGTTGTTGCCCCCAAAGAAACCCTCCTCTATTCCACTGAGCAGAACAGGAGGAGAGCAGCGGATGCAAAACCGTCGGATGTAGCAAAGCACCGCTGACCACGAGAAGGGTGCGATTACAGTGGCCTTCCTCCGATATCTCCTTCTCTGTTCCACAAGAAGAGGAAGAAGGAGAGCAGAGGGGCTATAGAGAACCCTCCTCTGTTCTATGAAGAGGAAGAGCATGGGACCTCCCGCCGCTGAGAGGCGAGGGTGGGCGCTGCTACCCCAAGTCGCCTTCCTTATGCGTAGAATCATCGGCCACTATAGGGTGCCACTGACCATGAGAAGGGTGCCTCTTCTCCTCTGTTCCTTTGCCACCGTCGCCTAGCAGAAGACGCCAGCCATAGAGAGGAAGAAGAGAGCACTATTCCTGAATCTTGAATAAATGGTTCAAGCTCATCAAGTTAATGGTTCATCGAGTATAGGATCATGAGAAATATATTAAAGTAGATTAAGTTTAGATAAGTTTAAGGATCCTAATAAGAGGGCTAGAGGAAATCACGATATAAATTTATCATCTCATGTGTATCAATCATATTATAGTTTAATTTTACCTTTTAGTATTGTCAATTCAGTCATATATTGAAATATATTGAAAGTGGAAGAAGATTTAAATTAATATATATTAATTTGATGAGTGTATTATTATGGAGGACTTATGAATCTTAAATCAATTATTCATGCTTAATAAATTAATGTGTCTATCATTTTGTTGGACTTTGCTTATGTAATGTTATATATATTTCTTGAATTTTTTTTTCCAAACATATTGTCATGTTTTCTTTTCTTCTCTTATCCATGACCAAAATCTGAGCAACATAGCAATACAAATGCAATGAATTCTGCATCTCAACACAACATCAATGAAGCTGTTCTCTAAGAAGTGTTCATGGATTTGATGGCAAGCTTTGAAGCAACAAAGTAAACCGACGTCAATTATTATGTATCAGCCATAAGCAACCATGCCTCTTGCATGTCAAAGCTGTCATATCTCGTCCCATTCCTGAGGAGCACAGAGAACCTTGTTTCATAATACACATGACTTTATTAAAGTACTTTTTGGAGCTTAATCCACATTCTACATCAAGATAAAGCACTTGTTTTAGCTCAATGGCAATCACATGGTGAAGTACATAGATAAACTTGTCAAGTACCTCAATCTTTCATGTGCAATCATGCTCATTTAAGTGCTTACACAATTAGCATATTTAAATTGCATTACGAACAGTGCGGGAAAACCTTGAGAAGTTGAATAACTACTTCGGTTTAACCTCACATGGAATTGGATAAAGATTTCGTTTGATTTGGCTTATGAAGACTTAATCAAAGCTAATTTTGATTTAAACATTTTGGATTAGTATTTTAAACTCAATAAATATTCAATTACTATCAGAACTGATCGAGAATTGAGCAAGAAGCTCATCTAGGAAAAAATTATCTATGTATGAATGTGAGGTAAGATAGTACATCATAATGTGAAACCACTGCTAGGTTAGACTTCATATGCATTATACAACAATGTGATTCTAGGTCATGTTGATTTTTTATAAGAATATTAAATATTTAAATGGAGAAAATAGTAGTATTATATTATAGGCTCATATTTGAAAGTAAGGCTTGAATTGGTTTTTAAGAATTTGATGAGTATATTATAATTAACTTAGATTAAATTTTGGATTGATGGTTTAGACTCAACAAATTTAATAATATCTCACTAGGTAAATCATCACAAATTAAAACAAGGTCAATGCAATTTTTTACATTGTATCAAGGTAGTACGAGGAAATAGAATTAGGAGCAAGCAAGATCGAAGCATCAAGGTCAATACTGATTTGAGCAAGACGTGTCGTCTTGATGCGATATATGATCAAGTTACAAAAAGAGGCATCTAAAATAAAATGTTTAGGACAAAACAAAGAGAGCTTTGCTAGAATGATGTGGTGTTTTGGCTTTCCACGTATGAGTGAACAAAGTGGAGGGGGGAGAGATGGGAGTGGTCGAGGATACCTTCCTCAATTCCCAGACAACATTCACATGAAATTGTTTTCTGCTCTTAACAAAAAAAAGGAGTGACATGCCAAAGCCAGGTTCATGCATAGTGTTATTGTCTTTGGCCTTGCAAGCCAATGACACGACACACTACCGTTGCCATTTTCCTACATGCAGGCCCCACTCTAGAGAGAGAGTCCCATAGGTTAGCATTGAGTCCACTGAGATCAGGACAATACGATAAATTATTATAAGAATGCTAGGAAATCCATTAAGGCAGGGAACACTCTTGATGCCGTGGGGAACACCGGTATTATACATGTCTGGTAAAAGTAAAAAAGGAAACCAGAACAAGGCTGTAAAGAAAGTGATGCCCAGTGAAACTAACCTAATCAACACAAATCATGCACCCCCACACTGTCTGTTTTGTAACGCTAAGCTCGTGAGATGAGATGGATTTGAAAGAACAAGATGCTCATGTTTGAAATTTAGATCAGTCCATGGTCTCTCCAAGTCATCTCTGGGTTTTTCTTATAACAACCACTCTTAAAATTAAAAAACAATATGAGATCTGAGGAAGATTAATTCATTTATTATTTTCATTATGTTTGAGAATATACATATAAACAATTATTTATCCATGTTAAAAAAAAATGAATATTACTGAGAGCTTGAAACATTAGGTCCATCTGTCATGAGAGTCTGAAATATCATTCTATAAATTTTAATATCTAAAATATTGATTTGATAATGATGTATAAGATTCATTTATTCAAGATTGGTGATTTAAAATCTCATTCGATAAATTTTAATATTAAAATATTAAATTAATTGTGAAGTATAAGATTCATTTACTAATCAATCTATATATTCTAGAAGATGTCAACTTTCTTAATTGATAAAAAAAATTTAATAATTGATAGTAAAATTATAGGATAAACTATCATCTTTATTTTTTTATAAAATAAAAAAACTAAGTGGATGAGATAGATAAAATAAAAGGTGAAATGTTTGATTCACGTTGGACAGAGTGGGTTTAGAAAAATAATTTCTTGCATTAAGGTTGTGAAATGCTTTGTTCCTCATCCTCAATGCCACACTCACTCTTCCGACAAGGAGATGAGAAAATGGCCCTGGAACCATTATGCAGCATCATGAACTCAAGCATACGGACTCAACCATGGCATCCTTGTCAAAGTGGTCGATCCAAAAAAACATGAAGCAGAACAAAGGAGGATCATGTCCTCCATTAATGGGGTGGTCCTCCAAGACCCGCATATGGTCCACCCACCGAGCTCGGCCGTCCGATCTGCGGATGAGCCTGTGATGACGAAGACTGCACAGCAAAAGGTGTTGTCATCTTTGCTCCACCGGTTTTTAACGAGTACAACCCACGGTAAAGAAGAAGAGAAAGGGAAGCAAAAAAAAAAAAAAAAAAGAAGCTACACTCTTTACCATCATTAATCATCGACGTTAGTTTGGCAAGTTCCATAGTCCCACATCGAGAAAATCATGTTTGTTATCTCCTATTGAAACTATAAATAAGGGTCTGAATTTTAAAGTCAGAAACACCACAAGTGGCACCACAAGAGGCACCACAAGAAAAACCTAAGTGTTTGCTTTGGGTTTAAATCCACACTCAGTTAAATAGTTTGGGCTTATACTTTAGGTTTTTTCTTGTTTAGTATTTTCGGGTGTTTTATGGCCTACGAACATCTTCCTAAAGCATTTGTAATAGTCCCTTTTCATAGTAGTGATTTGCTCCTCCTTCGTCCGTGGATGTAGGTCAAGTCAATTGACCAAATCACGTAAATCTGGTGTTCTTGTCGCTTTTATTCTTTTCGCTTTATTGTCTTTGTTGGGTTGCCAAAATTACTCTTTGGTAAATATCCTGAGGCTAGCTCTAACAAACTAGTATCAGAGCCTAGTTTCAGGATCTTTTGGCAACGATGACAATAACAAAGATTGTTGTCGAGAAATTCGATAGAAATGTCAACTTTAGCATGTGGCAACTCAAGATGGAGGCCATTATGGTTCAAGATGGAGTTGATTTGATACTACAGGGAGCTGAGAACATTCCAGATGATACATCAAAGGAAGATCTTGCGGCAATGTATAAGAAGGTCCGATCAAGCATCATTCTAAATCTCTCTGACGAGGTTTTACGGGAGGTAGCTACGGAGACTATGGCTAAGAGCATGTGGGACAAGCTTAAAGCCTTGTACATGAAGAGGACAGTGGAGAATCGTCTCTACTTGAAGCAGAGTTTGTATATGCTTCCGATGACTGAAGGTACATCTATACTCTCACATCTTGATAAATTTGATTCCTTGATTATGGATTTGGAGAATATAGATGCAAAAATTGATAACGAGGATAAGGCCCTATTACTCTTGTGTTCTCTTCCCCAATCTTTTAAGCATTTCCGTGATACTGGATTTGGAGAATATAGATGTAAAAATTGATAACGAGGATAAGGCCCTATTACTCTTGTGTTCTCTTCCCCAATCTTTTAAGCATTTTCGTGATACTTTGATTTATAGAAAAGAAACAATTTCGTATCAAGAAATTAAATCTGCACTGAAATCTAAGGAGCAGATAGACAGAATTATCACTGGGGAAAGTAGACGGAATCAGATTGAAGGTCTAGTTGTTAGGGGGAGAATAAATAAAAGGGAATTTGACAGTAGTAGATCTAAATCTAGATCTAAATCCAGACATAAAAATTTGGAGTGCAGATATTGTCATAAAATGGGGCACATTAAGACTGATTGCTTTAAATTAAAAAATAAATTAAAGCAAAAGGGAAAACTTGTTGAGAAAACTACTAAGTCCGCTGAAGCTAGTGTAGCATCTGATGAGAATGTTGAAAATATTTTCTTTGTTACTAATGACAGGACGATGTCGAAAAATGAATAGATTTTAGATTCGGGTTGTTCTTATCACATGTGTCCCAATAGGGATTTGTTTTTCACATATGAATCTTGTAATGGTGGAATTGTTTTGATGGGCAATAATGCCGCATGTGATGTTGTTGGTAAAGGCACAATCCGAATTAAAATGCATGATGGTATTGTGAGGACGCTCACTAATGTTAGACATGTTCCTGATTTAAAAAAGAATATCATCTCTTTAGGCACCCTAGAGGCCCTTGGGTGTAAATACACAGTTGAAGGTGGAGTTATGAAAGTTTCTAGAAGTGCTCTTGTTATTATGAAAGCTTGCAGGTCTGGTAGCTTATATATTTTGCGGGGAACTACTGTCACAGGCTCAATTGCAGTCTCGTCATCATCATTGTCTGGTTCTGACATCACCAAATTATGGCATATGCGTTTGGGTCATATGAGCGAAAAAGGTTTGAGCATATTGAGCAAAAGGGGTCTACTTTACGGACAAAGTACTGGGCCACTGGATTTTTGTGAACATTACATTTTTGGAAAGCAAAAAAGAGTTAGCTTCAATTCTCCGGCAGTTCACAAAACGAAAGGTACTCTTGACTATATTCATTCAGACCTTTGGGGTCCAGCTCATGTTTAGTCTAAGGGTGGTGCTAGGTATTTGTTAACTTTCATTGACGATTATTCCAGGAAAGTTTGGGTTTATTTTCTGAAGCATAAAAATGATGTTTTTTCTAACATTTAAACAATGGAAGACTTTGATTGAGAAGCAAACAGGTAAACAGATTAAGCGGCTTCAAACAGATAATGGCATGGAATTTTGTGAAGGTGACTTTAATGAATTTTACAAAAATGAAGGAATCGTTCGGCATTGCACTGTTAGGATGACGCCTCAGCAAAATGGTGTGGCCGAACGTATGAACATAACACTCTTGGAGAGAGCAAGGTGTATGATCTCAAATGCAGGGTTGACAAAGGACTTTTGGGTAGAGGTGATTAATATGGCCTGTTACGTTGTCAACCGCGCTCCTTCTAGAGCACTTAACTTTAAAACTCCGAAGGAAGTTTGGTCAGGTACTCCTGCTGATTACTCTGATTTAAAAATTTTTGGGTGTCCAACATACATGCATGCAAATGAAGGAAAATTAGAGCCTCGAGCTAAAAAGTGCATTTTCCTTGGGTATGCTTCTGGGGTGAAAGGATACATATTATGGTGTTCTGATCCCAAATCCCCAAAATTTATAATCAGTAGAGATGTTATTTTTGATGAATTGTCTATGTTATCTTCTAAAGAAGAATCTACTAGTTGTAAAAATGATAGTGCGTAGAAGCAGATGGAGCTTGAGATTGGTAGTTATAATTCTTTTAAGTCGAACTCTTCTACTCAAAGAATGCCAGTAGATGGTCCCGAGTCTACTAACGCAGATGATCCAGAGGAAGAGCAATATTCTATAGCTAAGGATAGACCTGTTAGGATCGGAGCGGCACTAAGAGGGGGGGGGGTGGGTGAATTAGTGCAGCGGATTAAAACGTCGGTTTTGATAAATCTTTCGTACGATAAAAATCGAACTCAGAAGTGCTTAACTTTAAAGCGTATTCACAAAGTTGTGCAGCAAAGGTAATGAGGAAATAAAGCAAGTAAGAAGGTTTGCAGTAATGTAAATAGCAGTAATGAAATGCAAACCAGAGATTACACCGATTTTAAAGTGGTTCGGTCAAATGACCTACATCCACTTACGAGGCCCCTCTTCGATGAGGCTCCCACCTTCCACTAGCAAATCTCTTGAAGGGGAAGGGTAAATACCCCTCTTACAATTTTTTACAAGCGGTTCCCACTCTTACAGATTTTCAGTAAGAATGAAAGAGGTGAACACTAGCAAATTGAAAACAAGACTAGCTAAGACTTTTCTAAGACCTTTCTCTCAATCAATTGCTTCTCAAAAAGTTGTAATCTCAGCTGAGATTTGAGGGGTATTTATAGGCCTCAAGAGGATTCAAATTTGGGCTCCAAAATTTGAATTCTCTTTGGTTCCCGATGCTGGCGGTGCCACCGCCTGTCAGTGGCGGTACCACCGCCTGTTAGTGTCTGACACTGACAGTGGACTAGCGATGCCACCGCCCAGCCAAGCGGTGCCACTCCCCAGCTCTCGGGTGCTGGGCGGTGTAACCGCCCAGTCTGGCGGTGCCACCGCCAGACCCTCCGGTTCACTGGTTGGGCTTTAAATTTAGCCCAAACCAAGTCTAATTTTGGGCCCAATTGGCCCCTAACCAGGATATATGATTATCTCTTAATCCTAATCCTAATTACATGTGAACTACATAACTAAAAATATCCTAAGCAAGTTTTCAACTGTGAACGTCGAGTCTTGTTCCGGCGAGCTTTCCGACGAACTTCTTCCGACGGACTCCTAGCAAGCTCCCGATCTTGTGATGACTTTAACGAGTAGCCGAGCCTTCTCGGTGATCTCCGCGAACCTCCGATGATTTCTTCGGCGAACTTCCAAAAATTTCGACAGGTTCCCGATTTCTTCTCGGTTGGTTCCGGTAGCATCTCCGACGATTCTTCGGTCTCTTAAACATCCATCGAACTTGACTCCGGTATTCTTGCTTTATGTTTTCTGGTTATCGTAGTTAATCATGCACACTTAACTTAATAATATGGATTAGATCAATTAACCCATCAATTGATTTTATCATCAAAATCCGAGATTCAATAAGACCCCGGAGAGATATTCGACCACCACAAAGATATGCAAATTTGGTTGCATATGCTTTGTCTGTTGCAGAAGAAACAAGTGAAGTTGGTGAGCCTACTACCTACTCAGATGCAGTTTCTTGTGATAATTCCGCTAGTGATTGATTGCAATGAATGAAGAAATTGAATCTCTCCATCGGAATAGAACTTGGGATCTTGTGAAGCCGCCTTCGGGTAAGAAAATTGTTGGATGCAAATGGGATACTATTGCTGAGGGAAAGGTCCTTGTTCAGAAAATTCATACGAAGGACAATCCAACTGATATGCTTACGAAGCCTTTTCCGGTTTACAAGTTCAAGCAGTGCTTGGACTTGGTTGGTATTCATTGTTGGTGATTGCCCGTTGGGGCTTTTATGAAGAAGGTGGAGCAAGTTTTGTTAGGACATGCCAAGGTGGAGATTTGTTAGTTTGGTAAGTCCCATAATCCCACATCGAGAAAATCAGGCTTGTTATCTCCTATTGGAACTATAAATAAGGGCTTGAGCTTTGAAGTCAGAAACACCACAAGTGGCACCACAAGAGGCACCACAAGAAAAACCTAAGTGTTTGCTTTGGGTTTAAGTCCACACTCAGTTAAATAGTTTGGGCTTATACTTTGGGTTTTTTCTTGTTTAGTATTTTCGGGTGTTTTATGGCCTAGGAACATCTTCCTAAGGCATTTGTAATAGTCCCTTTTCATAGTAGTGATTTGCTCCTCCTTCGTCCGTGGATGTAGGTCAAGTCAATTGACCGAATCACGTAAATCTGGTGTTCTTATCGCTTTTATTCTTTTCGCTTTATTATCTTTGTTGGGTTGCCAAAATTACCCTTTGGTAAATATCTTGAGGCTAGCTCTAACAATTGATAAAAGCTTTAATAATGGATTGATGTACAACAATTTGCATAATTAAGTGGATCATTTTAGTACTTATTCTTCTAAATTTAAATTATATATATACATTGTTAAATCTCATATTTTGATGATAAAATCAATTGGTAAATTATTTGATCAAATCTATATATTAAGAAAAGTGTACAGGATTAACTACAATAGCGATCAAGGCATAAAGAAAAATGAAATGCTGGAGTCAAGATCGAATGATAGGACCCTAGCAGGGTTGGGTCCTACTCAACCGAGAAGCAGTTAATAAAACCCTATGAGATTATAATAAACCCACCTAGCTGCCTTTATCCTATAAAGAAGAGTGGTTAGGGTTCATATAAGGCTTTTGGGCTACCTAGTCGTCGTCGTCTTTTTCTGGGTTATTTGGTTAGGGTTGAGGGCAAAAGGGGTAACTCACTTAGGAAGCAGCCTCTAGGGCTAGGGTTTGGAGCCCTATATAAGCATGTAGCTTCCATCTCTTTGGGAATAAGATCTATCTATAATTGCAAGCAGCCATTTGGCCAACTTTTAGGAGGGTGGAACCCCTATAGCGTTCCAAGGAGTGATCTCCCTCAAAGATCAATCTACATAGAATTCCTTTGGGGTTCTATCATCTGGTATCAGAGCAGCAATCTTGTTGCTTTTGTTGCCATCCCTACTACCCACCACCAGCCAAGCAATTCCCATAATTGCTCTTGATGTCACCATCTCCACTATTATCTTCTACCATAGATTAAATCAATCTATTGCCATCACCTCTAACTGCATCAAAGATCTGGTATTCTCCTATCACCAAAATCTTTTGCTATTGTAATTTTCTATTCAAAATACTAAGAAGAAGTTTTTTTTTTTATCTATCACATGCTATGAACTTCTTTAGTTGAAAAGTTATCATCTTTACGAACGAAAGATTGCTATAGAAAATTTCAACCGAATATTGTTGCCTTTAACCGGTCTATTTACTATCTTTTTTGAATGAAATTTCTTATACACTTCATAGATCATCTTGAATTTTATCTAAGATTGATCTATTGAGAAATTCATCTCTAAAAACATTCTTGTGTTGCTGTAAATTTTTGTCGCAAGCCGTTAGAATTTTTTGACGAGAATTCTACTATCGTAACTTGCACCAATTTCCTTATTGTTATACCGTCGAAAATTTCTTGATTAAATTTGTCATCATTGCTGTTATCTAAACCAAGATTTTGCTATCAAATTTTCTCCTCAAATCTCTCGGTTTTTACTAAAATTTTTGTTGAGGAACCATTGTTTCTTCGACGATAATTCTGCTCATACAAGACAACACCTTTCTATAGCAATTTCCATCGATTTCTATCAAACGTTTGCTGCCATCTACCATAGATCTAAAACTTTTTTCCTAACCTTCATCTACTAATATCACAACCCTAAAACTCCACCAAACCGTACCCTCAAACTGCACCCAAAACAACCACAAAATAAGCCTAAAACCACAGCCTATATCCACCAATCTAGCAACCCTTTCGATCACCAATTCTCTCCACCGATACATGTCTTTAACCTGATAACAAAAGAGAGATCTTAACATTACAGATTTGGAGGCATATACTATGGCATCTGAGGAGGCAATCAATGCTAAATTTGAAGCCTTCCAAATGCGAATGGAGGATAAGATTCAGACTCTCTTTTACCGAACTCAGTTTGGGCCGACCACCAAGCTCGAAGAAATCACATCAAGGGGAGAGCTCTGACTAATCACACCAAGCCTGAAGAGATGACTTCTAAGAGAGGGGAGGCTCTATGACCAATACCTACTATCCACGCATGAGGGTGGACTTTCCTAGATAGGAAGAAGGAGACCTGATTGGTTGGATCTCACTCGCGGAGTGATATTTTCGGTACCACAAAATCGTGGATGCATCTATTGTTGGGAAATCTTGGGGGTGACATCACATGCGCAGCGGAAGAATAAGAAAACAAAATCCCCATTTCCCAAAGAGATGTTCGTCGTCGTGCGAAGATTGGTGCGCAAAATCCGCGAAACTTAAAACTGCGTATAGAGTAGATTGTGTTACCTAGGGAGATCGTATATCCCTATTTCCTTGTATATCCTTAGGAGAGGGTGACGGAGGTCAAGCGTCCTCCTCTCTAATGGTGATCCACAGAGCAGGGTTGCGACGACACTCCTCAAAACTCCAAGCCTGCTCTGAGGTGGAGAGGGAGAGGAGAATAGGAAAGGCAAGCAAAGGCTCTAGCCCATGAGGCTCTGAATCCCTCCTATTTATAGAGGTCTCCTGTCAAACCCTAATGGGTCCTCCCCTAGTGGGTATTGGATCTGCATCCAATAAGACAAGGGCTCCGTCGGATATCTCATATTCGAACCTCTACTCATCGCAATGCCTACCATATATGTGTGACCCTCTAGGCCCAATATCGAGCTGGCCGTGAGTCATACCTATTAGAACTCCTTCTAACTCAGTGAATTATTATCTCTGTAATAATTCACTTGACTCATCGACTACGGACGTACTAGGCCACTACGCCGTAGTCCCCAGACGATACAGGGGAATACAATCCATTGGACCTATCTATCCTTAGTTACCGTGTACCTATAGTCCCTCATCCATCTAATATCCCAGAGACCGTATATCGAGCATGGTGTTGTCAGACCCATACGATTTCTACTCGAATCTCGCTCTAATCGAATTCACCCGGAGAACTCTTTCTCTCTCAACCCGAATGACCCTGGCCAGGGATTTGTTTGAGCAAGAACACATGAGATATTCCTTTCATGACGCCAAGAGTGGATGATCCTCTATCGACACTCAATAGCCCTCGTAAGGTCGACTACCACTCCCAATGACCAGCTGTACTAGATCTGGGATAGCCAAACCTATAAGTCTGGTATCAAAGAGTGGAGCACTCATACAGGACATCCTTGGTGTCTCAAGTCTAAGGACCAGATACACCACTAGGACTACGGAATCGCTGTTTGACAATAAGGCATCATCAACCATCCAGCATTCCGTAAGCGGATCAATCAGTGAACTCATTCTCCAATGAGCACCTGTACTGTATCCCTAGTGACCTTAAACGAGCAGCTATGAGACCAACTGCATCCATCATATGGACGGGTATACAACACACCAGTTTGTCTGGTTATCACGATGTCCCTCTCGAGTAACCTATGATCGGGATTATTTAGGATATGTGTTTAAAGGTGAATCGATCTCATTATCATGATCTCATCACGATCCGATTCAAATTGCACAAATCCAAGGACATCATAATATATATATGCACATATGCAATAGTTATAAAGTGATATACGCCAAAATATAATAAACAAAAAGATTCTGTATCAAGTCACACGTGCCATCACTCACGTGATTGGCTTGTTGGGCACCTATGACTAGCAATCCCCCACTTGACCTAAAGCCAATCACCTATGTGTCTGATCCCTATCAGACCCCTGTGACGCTCAAAGATAATCTGAGACAACGACTTTGTCAGTGGATCTGCAATGTTATCTTCGGATGGAACTCTTTCCACTGCTACATCTCCTCGGTCTACGATCTCTCTGATAAGGTGGAACCTCCTCAGAACATGCTTAGATTTCTGATGAGACCTAGGTTCCTTTGCTTGAGCAATCGCCTCGTTGTTGTCGCTATATAGGGAGATCGGCTCCTCGCTACCCGGCACGACTCCCAAATCTGTAATGAACTTCTTCAACCAGACTCCCTCCTTTGCTGCATCTGATGCAGCAATGTACTCCGCCTCTGTGGTCGAGTCAGCAGTGGTATCTTGCTTGGAACTCTTCCAGCACACTACTCCTCCATTCAAGGTGTACACTGATAAGACCCTAAAGTCTTATCGTAAAAAGAAGAAGAGAAGGGGATGATCACTTCGAGGGGATCGGCCTCCTTGATCGCTTCGAGGGGATCGGCCCTCCTTGATCGCTTCGAGGGGATCGGCCTCCAAAGGTTTGTCAAAAGACAAAATAGTATTTTTCATAGATAAGCGAAAAGAAGCAGTTACATCTCTATTTATAGAGTTCCGACTTTAGCTAAACTAAACAGACTTAATAAATATGCAGAAAATAAAAGGAAAGCACATAAAATAAAAGGAAAAATAAAAGGATCCTAACAATCCCGCCTCCTTCAATTCAGCCTTGTCCTCAAGGCTGAGCAGCATCAAATTCTGGAAACTTCTCCTTTAGCATATTGTAGGACTCCCAAGTGGCATCTTCCTTTGGTAAGTTGGCCCATTGCACCAGCACTTCAGTTATAGGATGTCTGCGGTACATGACAACTCGTCGATCAAGTATGACCTGTGGTTGAGCTTGAACTTCCCTAGTAGTAGAAGTGTCTGGCAAGTGGCACTGCACTATTGCATCGTCACCCAATTTCCTTTTAAGGCATGCAACATGAAAGACTGGATGTAGTTTAGAGCTAGCAGGCAAATCCAAGCGGTAGGCCACTGGTCCAATGCGTTCTAATACCTTATAAGGCCCAAAAAACCGAGGAGATAGCTTCATGGAAGATCGGACCTTTATGGAAGTTTGCTTGTAGGGTTGAAGACGAAGGAAAACCCAATCACCTACAGTAAATTCTCGTTCACTTCGGTGTTTATCAGCTTGTTGTTTCATTCTTGCTTGTGCGGCTGTGAGGTTATCCTTTAAAAGCTGAATAATCTTATTTCTATCCATCAATTCCTTGTCCACTTGATCAACTTTAGAAGAACCAGGTACATACTTTGTAATTGTAGGTGGGGGTTTGCCATAAACTGCTTCAAATGGAGTCATTTTAATAGAAGAATGGTAAGAGGTATTATACCACCACTCTGCCCAGGGAAGCCATTTGACCCATTCCTTCGGTTTGTCGCTAGTAAAACATCGGAGGTAATTTTCGAGGCACCTGTTTACCACTTCAGTTTGCCCATCTGTTTGTGGATGATAAGCAGTGCTCATATTCAGCTGAGTACCTTGTAAACGAAAAAATTCTGTCCAGAAGGAGCTAGTAAAAATCTTGTCTCTGTCACTAACAATTGAACGGGGACTCCCATGCAATTTAGCTATGTTTTCCACAAAAGTACGAGCAACACTTGCAGCAGTATAAGGATGTCGTAAAGCACAGAAATGAGCATACTTTGTAAGTCTATCCACGACTACAAGTATAGTACTCTTTCCTTGAGATGATGGGAGACTGTCAATGAAATCCATAGATATGTCGGTCCAAGTAGCATCAGGAATAGGGAGGGGCTGGGACGTAGCGCCGGCGGTGGAAAGGAGGCAGCAAGGAAGGGCGCGGCCTGCCGGAGAGCAGGGGCGGCGGTGGGCTGGCTGCAAGCAGAGGAAGCAGGGATGCGTGGCTGCGGCTGCTTTCTCTCTTCCTTTCCTTCTAATTTTTTTTTTTTAGTTACGTTGCAGCGGGAACGTGCCAAGGATCGCTGCTCTGATACCAATTGATAAGACCCTAAAGTCTTATCGTAAAAAGAAGAAGAGAAGGGGATGATCACTTCGAGGGGATCGGCCTCCTTGATCGCTTCGAGGGGATCGGCCCTCCTTGATCGCTTCGAGGGGATCGGCCTCCAAAGGTTTGTCACAAGACAAAATAGTATTTTTCATAGATAAGCGAAAAGAAGCAGTTACATCTCTATTTATAGAGTTCCGACTTTAGCTAAACTAAACAGACTTAATAAATATGCAGAAAATAAAAGGAAAGCACATAAAATAAAAGGAAAAATAAAAGGATCCTAACATACACATACCCTGAATTCGACTTGCTATCATCGACATCAGACTGAAAACTTGAGTCAGTGTAGCCTTCAACCTTAAGGCTATTACCTCCATATACTAGTAAAAGATCCTTAGTCCTTCTCAAGTACTTAAGAATACACTTTACTGCTTTCTAGTGCTCCAAGCCTGGATCCGCCTGATACCTGCTCGTGACACTCAGAGCATGCGCTATATCAGGCCTAGTACATAGCATGGCATACATGATAGACCCTATTGCTGAGGCATAAGGTATCATATCCATGTTCGCCCTTTCTTCTAGAGTCTTTGGGGACATACTCGTAGAAAGCGATATCTCATGTCTCATCGGTATGAGACCTCTCTTGGAATTTTCCATGCCAAACCTTTTGACAATGGTTTTTATGTACCTAGACTAGGACAAACCAAGCATCCTCTTGGATCTATCTCTATAAATTCTAATCCCCAAGATATAGGATGCTTCCCCTAAGTCCTTCATGGAGAGGTGTCTAGATAACCAAGCCTTTATTGTGAATAGCATTCCTAAGTCGTTCCCAATGATGAGGATGTCATCCACATATAACACCAAAAAGGTGATAGCGCTCCCACTTACCTTCTTGTACACACAAGGCTCATCTTCGTTCTTAACGAAGTCATAAGATCTGATTGCCTCATCAAATCTTATGTTCCAACTTCGGAAAGCTTGCTTTAGTCCATAAATGGATCTAAGCAACCTACACACCTTATCTGGGCAGTTCTTGGACACGAATCCCTCAGGTTGCATCATATACACCTCCTCCTCAAGGTTCCCATTGAGGAATGCGGTTTTTACATCCATCTGTCAGATCTCATAATCATAGTGTGCTGCAATAGCCAATAGAATTTTGATGGATTTTAGCATTGCTACGGGTGAGAAGGCTTCGTCGTAGTCAACACCTTGCCTTTGACGATACCCCTTAGCCACTAGCCTTGCTTTATAGGTCTCTACCTTTCCATCTACTCCGATCTTTTTCTTAAAGATCCACTTGCAACCGATGGGTACAATACCTTCGGGCGCATCAACTAGGTTCCAAATCTTATTGGAGTACATAGAATCCATCTCAGAATTCATGGCTTCTTGCCACTTCCCGGAGTCTATACTCATAATAGCCTCCTCGTAGGTCTGAGGATCAATATCCTCAATATCCTCTCCTCTAATATGTCCCACATATCATCCTTCAGGAGGATGGGATACTCTATCATACTTGCGTAAAGTTGAAACTTGTGTATTAGGTACCTGAACAGACTCGGGCTGTAGAGTGGTGCTTGAGCTTGGTTCTCTAACCTCGCTCAACTCTATCATTCTCCCACTGTCTCCACCAAGAATGTGTTCCTTCTCAAGGAACACTACTCTCTTAACTACAAAGACCTTTTGGTCCTCGAGATGATAGAAATAATACCCACAAGTTTCTTTAGGATATCCCACAAATTTGCATCGCTCTGTCCTTGATTCTAACTTATCGGGGTTGTGTCTTTTAACGTGGGTAGGGCAGCCCCAAATCTTAACAACCTTAAGATCAGGCTTCTTCCCTTTCCATATCTCATATGGTGTAGACACTACCGACTTAGTTGGAACTCTGTTCAGAAGGTAAGCTGCGATCTCTAGGGCATATCCCTAGAATAAGATAGGTAGGTCAGCGAAACTCATCATGGACCGTACCATATCTAATAGCGTACGATTTCTCCTTTCAGAGACACCATTGAGCTGAGGTGTATAAGAAGGTGTCCATTGGGATAATATCCCATAGTCCTTGAGGAACTGAGTAAACTCTATACTTAAGTACTCACCTCCTCGATCTGATCGAAGAGTTTTGATACTCTTTCCAGTCTGGTTCTCCACCTCATTCTTATACTCTCTGAATTTCTCAAAGGCCTCGAACTTGTACTTCATTAAGTACACATATCCATACCTTGAGAAATCATCAGTAAAGGTAATGAAGTAGGAGTAACCACCAATGGCATGAGTTGACATGGGTCCACATACATCACTATGTATGAGTTCCAACAGCTCAGCGGCTCTCTCTCCAGTTCCACTAAATAAAGAGTTGGTTAGTTTTCCACGAATACAAGGCTCACAAGTTGCATATGACACATAGTCGAATGGATCTAGATATCCATCATTTAGTAACTTTTGAATCCTTCTTTCATGGATGTGACCTAGCGTATAATGCCACAGGTATGCACTATTCAACTCATCTCGTTTCCTTTTGGACACATTTACATTCATGATATGTGGAGTAGTGTCTAACATAAATAAACCATTATGCAATGTTCCTTTCGTGATGATCTTATCATCTAATAATATCGAACAACCATTGTTCTCAAAAACAAATTTATATCCACTAACTGTTAAACATGAAATGGAGATAATGTTTTTGATAATAGAAGGAACAAAATAACATGCATCTAATGCAATAAAAGCTCTACTAGGCAGATGTAGGGCGACCTCGCCAACAGCTACTACAGCAACTTTTGCTCCATTACCCATCTTGAGGTTCATCTCGCCTCTCTCTAGTCTCATAGGCCTTGCTAGAACCTGTAACGAATTGCATATATGATAAGCACTACCGGTATCCGATACCCATGTGTTATCATAAGAGTCTGACAAATGGAGACTGATCATGAATGTACCTGAAGTTTCATCAAGCTTTTGTTTCGCCCTTTCTGCAAGGTACTCTTTGCAGTTCCTCTTCCAGTGCTCATCTTTACCACAGTGGAAGCATTGGCCTTTGTCCTTTACTGGGTCTTTCTTAGCAACATTTGCTTTACTTGGTCTGTCCTTGCCCTTTCCCTTCTTAAGGGACTTTTCTGCTTTCCTTTTCTTTTTGGTCTCACCAGTGTAGAGAATTGGCTTCTCTTTCTTAATAGTACTCTCTTCCTCCCTCAACATATTGAGGAGCTCTGGGAGAGTCACCTCAAGCTTGTTCATATTAAAATTCATTATGAATTGTGAAAAGGAATCTGATAGTGACTGAAGCACAATGTCCACACACAAGTTATCCTCTAGGACCATTCCTAGACCTGTGAGTTTCTCTATCCACTCAATCATCTTTAGGACATGGTTCTGAACCGATGTCCCCTCAGTCATCCTAGCGCGGAAGAAGCTCTTAGATATCTCATATCGCTGAGTCCTTCCCTGTTCCTCAAACAATTTACGAACATGTAGGAGAATGGATCTGGCATCCATCTTTTCATGTTGTCTCTGTAACTCAGGAGTCATAGAGCCCAACATATAGCACTGAGCAAGAGTGGAGTCATCAATGTACTTCACGTAGCGAGCGATCTCATCCTCGTTTGCCCCTTCTTCGGGCGCAGGCATCACTGTATCAAGGACGTACACGATTTTTGTAACACCCCTCATTACTGAATGTTCGTATAAATTTCTGGCGATAATGTGAGCTTCTATTTTAATTGACAGAAGAAATAGAGTATGGATTAGAGGTAACTTATTTTTAAGATTTGGGAGATCTGTTCAAAAAAGAAAAAAAAAAAAAGAGAAAGAATCTGAGGACCTATATGTAAACCCTAAGGACCTAATCGTGAATATGATAAAAACAAGGACTAAACTGCAAAATGCACCAAATGACAAATCCCACCGCTTAAGCTTCTCTGCCTTCATTCTTAAGAAAGCAGAGAAGGCAGCTCGTGGGTGATCAGGGAAAGAAAGGAAGAAGAAGAAGAAGAAGAAGAAGAAGAAGAAGAAGAAGAAGAAGAAATTGGGGTTTTTAGGGTTTTTGCTTTAATCTTGTTACTTCGGGTCAAAATTTGCAAAGGCAAGTGTTCTAACCCCATCCTACAGAAGTATTAGACTCTGTTTTTATGTTGATTCAAAATAAATTGGAAGACTTCTGTTTTGAAACTGATATGACTCTTTTTGGACCTAAAACCATGGATTCTGAAATATTTTCGGTAAACTGACCCCTATACATTGCTTCGGCTGTAAGTTTTAGTATAAGATGTGAATTCAGGCAGGAACTATTTTGTTTGTAATTAGACTCTTATGTCTTTCTTTTGACACCGATTTTGTAGATTTTGGACACCGAATACTTACCCAAACATTTTTTTCAAATGAGCCTATAGACGCTGTAAAACAGAGTTCAAGATTTCTGACCTATCGCTACTAAAATGCCTATAACTCCCTGTTGAAAATTCTGATTGGTACCAAACTGATTTTATTTGAAACTAGACTTGAAAATCTTTCTTTTGACATATGGTTTGAAAATTTTGGAATTCAATTGCCTACCCTATTATCTGTTGAATCCGACCCTATAAATTCTACAAAACAGTGATTGTGATTTTGACCTTGTGTTACCAAATCATAGGTAACTCTGTGTTGGGAGCCCTGTTTCATATGAAATCTTTTCCATCCGAACGTAGATTGATATATGGTTTGACCATAGTCTTCTTATGGGTATTGGAGCAAAATTGTTATGCTGAAATATTTGTTTGATGTGCCACTGGAATTCTGTCCGAAATCGAGCTTTGGTCGATTTCGCGTATTCTGTTCTATTCCTTTGATTACTTGAATTCGTCTAACCTTCTTATTTGAATTGAGCTAACTATACTTGGATTCCCTGTACACTCTTGCTTCCATTTTCCTTTCTAATATGAATACATTTGTGAGAGAATTGTTCCTTGCGTCATTTGTTCTAAAAAAAAAAAGGCACATGTAAGCTTCGTTGTTCCGCGTGTGCTTCCGATGTATGCTACTTATTGTTGAAACTACCCTTTTGTACTATGGTGTGTGGGATTGTCTGGACCTTTGCCAGAAATGGTAAAGGGTATGCGCTATTTGCCCGCTATGTGGGGTCCCGCTATGAGGGATATTATGTTTGCGCTTGTTGCCCGCTACGTGGGTATGTGATTAGAGCCTGCGATGCTCTGCCGGCCCCCTTTGACTTCACCTAGACGTGGGTGGATGGAGCTCCCAGACGTGGGAGACTTTTGTCAGGTGGTCATTCAGAAATGGATGAATCACATTCTGACTGAGATCCCACTACACCCTCTATATGTTTGATATGACATCCAGAGTTTTGGTGAGTTTGTTTCTGTTCATACTCTGGATAAGATTGATATGATTGCAACGTCAAGGACGACGTTTGAGCTCTTGTACGATATGTGTACCGATATGCTCTGAAAGGCTTCATTCCCTGATGATTTTGCTTCGAAATGTTCCATATGCCGTTGATATGCTTTGAAACATTTTATATGCCATTGATAAGCTCCGATATGTTTCCTTTGTCTCTGATATGCTCCAATTACTCTATGCTCCATCTGTCAGGAACCTAATGGGTATGATTGGAAGGACAATTGTGATTCTGCTCCTAATGATATTATGTCTACGAAATCGTATATTCTGCCATGTATTTTGAAATTGCACCACTTTGGAAATTGTACTATTTTGATATGGATATGTTAGTCACTTGCTGAGCTCTTTATGCTCACCCCATTTGTTGATAAATTTTTCAGGATAGCGTATCGCTTGCTTAAATGTTAAGAATGGGCTGAGGCAGTGGAAAGTTTAGAAGACGTTGGGCAGAACTTTTGTTAGCATATATGTAGTTGTGTATATAGCTACCTTGCATCTAATGAAATGTGACTATGAATCTAAACCTGTGGATTTTGTGTAAGTTAAAGGATCCCTCATGTATAGGGTTTTGGTATGTTAAATTAAATTTGTGTAATGGCATGAACTTATGGTAAATCGATGATTGTGGTGACTGCATAGATTTCCCCACTTGTGGATTTATATTGTGGTTTTTATTTTGATGAGTTGAGTTCAGATTGTATGAATTATCGAGAGATGTGTGCTATGTTTATGAATTGCACAGGGTTATGAATTGGTAGATTATAGAAGTGAAATTTTTGATCTGAATGTTTTCTTAGTGACCTCAAATATGTGTTTGGATCCTGGGTTTGTTGTGATGAAGATCTTAAATATTATGTGGAATTATTTTGTCGGGTCGTGACAATTTTCTCTGCTGTGAGAACAATTCTCAAGTTACGGAGCCAATCCGTATAATTTGGACCAGTGAGGCGGTTGACATCAAGTATGCCACGTAAGGGATTTGAAAGCGACATTTTCTGAAAATAAAGATGCAGCAGAAATGAATAACATGCAGATTTTGCAAGAAATAAACTATCAAGATATGGACTTCTATCTTAATATGCTCCCACTATTTTACTAATGAGTCACGCGACACCCTCAGCACGTGAAACGGAAGTCTCCGGCAGATTTCTAGTGGGAATCAGGACCCAATCAGCATCTTAGTGTAACCTCGAGGGACTCGACCAATCACACTAAGCCTAAAAGGTAGGCAACTCTTGCCGATCACAACTCCTTGTGATTCCCATCCTGTTCGGCCTCCGAATCACCATGGCCTCGAGGGACTCGACCAACCATGATGCTCAGTTAAGTCAACACCTTCGTTACAAGATGAGTCTGATTTGATGATATACCCTCGAGGGACTCGACCAAGCATACCATGCCCTCAGGTGACCGGTGACATCTCTATGTCGTAAGCAAGATAGCGAATCACGATATAGGTGAGTCTCGAGGGACTTGACCAACTTAACCTACACTGGGAATCGGTTCCTACTTATAACGATGGAAGGCCACGTGGGTCAATCTAATTGCCTCACGTTTACCGACTTAATATTATCGAGAGATGTTTCTATGATTTGGTCTCCTAATATGACATGTCACACATATACATATTTAATATATATCTACATCGCATGCAAATATATATACATATCTAGTATATGAATAAGCAATCACACCAGATAATCATGGACCACAGTCTAATATGATTAGGCCCGAGCCAGTAGGCCTAATCACTCACATCAAGATCTATGTGTGCAACGGTGCATCTCCAAGCCCTGTGATCGTCCATCTCGTCCTCGTCGGTTCCGTCGACATCTTGATGCATCTTCATGCATCACGATCGTCCGTCTCGTGGGTCCCGCTATCGCATCCATGCTCCCGCTATGTCTCCTCATGTGATTACAACTTAATCATAGGCACGCAGGCCCGACAATAAACGAGAAATATAATGGAGGCTCACAGACCTCAATAATAATAATCACAAGTACACACATCACACGGTCCATGATCATTCGTCCACACATCATACATCACATATATAAATAATCATCATTATGTAAGACTACGAGATAATAATAAAAATAATAATCAACTAAACTTTTTAATTAATTAATATTTTCTGAAATCAGGGATATGTAAGGCATTTCTGAATTTATAGGGGTATTTTCATAATTTGGACAAAAGACGGAAACTAGAATTTCTCAAATTCCGAGGGGCAAAAATATCTTTTGCCCAGAAAACCCTAATACCCTTTGCTGCTGCCGCCGCCGCCGCCACCCTGCTGGCGGCGACCTGTGCGGCGAGGGACGGGGCGCTGCCCTCGCTTACGGGCGGCACGCCCGCTGGCCGCGCTGCCGCTGCAGGTGGGCGCCCCCGCGGGCGGTTCTGCCCCTGCAGGTTGGCGCCCCTACGGGCGCCGCCGCCTCTGCGGGCGGTTCTGCCTGCGGGGCATCGCCCGCAGGCGGTGCTGTCCCGACGGGCGGCCGCCCCTGCGGGGGGATTTCGCCCGGGGGAGCATCCGCGGCAGGCGCCGCTGCCCTGCGGCGCCTCACCACGCGGGAGAAGCGGGCGCAGGCGCCTCTGCCCGTGGGCTGCCAGTCCCGCCGGACGCAAGCCCTGTGCTGCCCGGCCGGCTGCTGCAGACGCAACCCCTGTGCTGCCCGCCTTCGCCTGCGCTGCGCGCACGCAGATCGAGGGCAACAACTGTTGCTGCCATTCCTTGTTTTTGCGTCAACGATTTTGATGTCAAAATTCTTTCTAAACACAACACACGCAGTTAGAAACCAATCATTCGCACGAACAACCTGGCTCTGATACCACTGTTGGGAAATCTTGGGGGCGACATCACATGCGCAGCGGAAGAACAAGAAAACAAAATCCCTGATTCCCAAAGAGATGTTCGTCGTTGTGCGAAGATTGGTGCGCAAAATCCGCGAAACTTAAAACTGCGTATAGAGTAGATTGTGTTACCTAGGGAGATCGTATATCCCTGTTTCCTTGCAGATCCTTAGGAGAGGGTGAAGGAGGTCAAGCGTCCTCCTCTCTAGCGGTGATCCACAGAGCAGGGTTGCGACGACGGCTCTAGCCCATGAGGCTCTGAATCCCTCCTATTTATAGAGGTCCCATGTCAAACCCTAATGGGTCCTCCCCTAGTGGGTATTGGATCTACATCCAATAAGACAAGGGCTCCGTCGGATATCTCATATCCGAACCTCTACTCATCGCAATGCCTACCATATGTGTGTGACCCTCTAGGCCCAATATCGAGCTGGCCGTGAGTCATACCTGTTAGAACTCCTTCTAACTCAGTGAATTATTATCTCTGTAATAATTCACTTAACTCATCGACTACGGACGTATTAGGCCACTACGCCGTAGTCCCCAGACGATACAGGGGAATCCAATCCATTGGACCTGTTTGTCCTCAGGTACCGTGTACCTATAGTCCCTCATCCATATAATATCCCAGAGACCGTATATCGAGCATGGAGTTGTCAGACCCATACGGTTTCTACTTGAGTCTCGCTCTAATCGAATTCTCCCGGAGAACTCTTTCTCTCTCAACCCGAATAACCCTGGCCAGGGATTTGTTTGAGCAATAACATATGAGATATTCCTCTCATGACGCCGAGAGTGGATGATCCTCTATCGACACTCAATAGCCCTCGTAAGGTCGACTACTACTCCCAATAACCAGTTGTACTAGATCTGGGACAGTGGACAGCCAAACCTATAAGTCTGGTATCAAAGAGTGAAGCACTCATACAGGACATCCTTGGTGTCTCAAGTCTAAGGACCAGATACACCACTAGGACTACAGAATCGCTGTCTGACAATAAGGCATCATCAACCATCTAGCATTCCGTAAGCGGATCAATCAGTGAACTCATTCTCCAATGAGCACTTGTATTGTATCCCTAGTGTCCCTACACGAGCAGCTATGAGACCAACTGCATCCATCATATGGATGGGTATACAGCACACCAGTCTGTCCGGTTATCACGATGTCCCTCTCGAGTAACCTATGACCGGGATTATTTAGGATATGTGTTTAAAGGTGAATCGATCTCATTATCGTGATCTCATCACGATCCGATTCCCATTGCACAAATCCAAGGACATCACAATATATATATGCATATATGCAATAGTTATAAAGTGATATACGCCAAAATATAATAAGCAAAAAGATTCTGTATCAAGTCACACGTGCCATCACTCACGTGATTGGCTTGCTGGGCACCTATGACTAGCATCTATGATGGAAATTATAGCTATACATCTTGAAGGAGATGTCATACAGTGGTTTGACTGGTTTGAATACACTCATGGAGTCCTCTCATGACGACAATTAAAAAAAAGACTGTTGATCCGCTTCGGACCAACCGATTACGAGAACATTGACGGACAACTAGCAAAGATCCGACAAACCTCTACCATTCAGGAGTACCAAACCAGGTTTGAAAGGTTATCTAATCAAACTTGTGATTGGTCTGAAAAATAGCTATTGAGGACCTTCATTGAGAGCTTGAAGCCGAAGATCCAGGGAGAAGTTAAAGCACGATAACCGTACACGCTTATGGCGGCCATCTCTTTCACACGATTTCAAGAGGAGCGATTGAACCATGAAGCTTGGAGGACTAGGGTCACTCCCCGACTAGCAATACTGAAGCCTGTCAACCGAGCCCCTGCACCAAAAAGGTTGACAATGTTGAATATCAGATTTTGATAATGAAACCAATTGATAGTGTTTATGATTTAATCTACATTTTGAGTGATGCAAGATGCTTCAATCAGGAAGAGATAATTAAATCAGGGAGAATCATGTTTGGCCAAAGAAAAATATGTTAGAAGATTGGATGTCGAGCCGAAGGATTGGTCGACGCATCGACAAAAGACTTCGGGCCATGGGTTCGGGCATCAGGCCAAGAAGAGTGGATATTACGCCAAGAAAATCGGAGTTGTGGAGATCAACTGGCCGATTAGGCAATAGGCCGTAAGAGAGGACGATGCGCCGAACAATCGGATGAGGCATCGATGAACCAATGACTTGTCAGACAACATCTGATTGGCTTAGTATTAATTATCTAGATCGAAGTAGGTTTTATATGTGCAGGATTAACTGCGATAGCAAGGCATAAAGCAAAATGAAGTCTTGAAGTCAAGGATGCAATTTCGTTGGGAGTTCGAGAGTTCGTTGGAAGTCCTAATGTTCATCGAAAGTTCTGTCGGAATTAACCGAGAAGTCCAGGAGCTTGCCAAAGAAGCTCATCGGAACTCACCAAGAAGATCATCGTGAAGTCCAGGAGCTTGTCGGGAGTCCGCTGGAATATTACCGAGAGATCGTCAGAAGTTCGCTAGAAGATCGCTAGAAGAAACCTAGACTTACGGACTTATTTAGCTTAGTAATTGTCTTAGATTTCATAGTTAGCACATAATTAGGATTGGAATTAGGCCAACCCAATTAGGGGCTAGTTGGGCCCATGTATGGACTATGTTGGGCCCAATGAAAGGCCCAAACAATTACCCAATAAGTGGCACCATCGTTGCACAATCTCCGAGATTGTGTTAGGTAGTGGTACCGCCTAGTGGTAGTGTCAGGTGGTGGTATCGCCCAGACATAGTCTTCCAGGCGGTGGTACCGCCAGACTAGGCAATGATACTGCCTAGTGTCAATGCTGCAGACGATGGTACCGTCCAAAACAAGCGTTGGTACCACCAGGACCCGGGAAACCCAGGATGAGACCTTTTTAGCCTCCAAATTTGAATCAACTTGAAGCCTATAAATACCCTTCTCATCCCTGGTTAAACTATACAAGTATTGAGAGTGAAAAAAGAAAGAAACGCTGCTGCAATCTTGTGTGAACTCCTCTCCTTCTTTTAAGTGTTAGAATAGTTTGAGAGAGGAGTAAGTAAGGGTGTAAGGGTTATCTCCTAAACCCGGTAAAAGGAGAAAAAGCTGTAAAAGGTGATTGGTCTTCGCCTATTGAAGGAAGACTGATAGTGGATATCGGTGGCCTCGATGGAAGAAGAATCAGGAGTGGATATAGGTCACGATAATCAAACCACTATAAAAATATGGTTTGCTTTTCTTTTGTGTAATTTACCATACTACAAACCTCCTTACTTGCTTTACTTTCTCATTACACTCTTACGAATGCTTTGAAGTTTAATATCTTTCTGAGATCAGTTTTATCATACGAAATGAAATATCCAAAACTTACATTTTTATCCACTGCACTAATTCACTCCCCTCATGTCACGCCCCTCAAATAATATCGATGATTTTAAAATTTTCATCACAAACAAATCCAGGATCCAAACTAACATTTGAGGACACTGAAAAGCATTCTATCCAATTCACATCTATAAAACCTGTGCAGTTTATAATCATATATCACATTACTCGATAATTCACATTTATGGCAACCCAAGACAACTTAACAAACATGAACAACATTTATAAATCCACAAGCTAAGTAATTTATACAATCAGAACTCAATCATTTACCACAAGTTCATATCATCGTAAACTAGACTTAACGTTCTGAAATTCCAAATATGAGAGATCTTCTAACACTTTTACAAGGTATATCCATTTCGGTTCATCGATAACATTTCATTACATACAAAATATGTTTATACAATAATAACATAAAAACCAACAAGACTTGCCCATAATTTTGAATAGCTCTCCATCGCCTCAGCCCAATTCAAATATCTCAAAGAGTGACAAGCTGACCTGAAAGATTTTATATAACAACGAAGTGAGCTAAAAACAGCTCAGCAAGTGACAAAGCATATTCAAAACAAAAGGAACGGTTTCAAACAAGTAAGGTATCATAATGCAAGGCAGAATACAAGAATTCTCAAGGATACAATCTCATTAGATACAAAATCATATGTGTCAAGTCACTCAAAACATATTTGGTTCATAACGAATGGAGCATAGAGTAATTGGAGCATATCAATAGCGTACGAGATGTTCCGAAGCAATCCTTTACCATTTTTGGCAAAGGTCCAAATAATCCCACAAACACCAGAGTACAAAAGGGTATTGTGAACAATAATTTGAGACAATAGCAGATGAAACATTTCGGAACATATCAATGGTATGTGAAGCATTTTGAAGTATATCAATGACAGGAAACATTTTGGAGCATATCAATACAGAATACGAAACAAAAGCTCAGACATCGTACCCTAGCATAGTGTATGTGAGGTTTAACTCAGTGGTGGCTCCACGCCGTGATGAGTTCTCGACTCCATCCACGGGTAGCCCTTTCCTACTTGAGCCCTCTCACTCTGCCCACGTGCTAGGTCTGCTCTGAATTTCATATCAAACAGATAGAAGGTGAAGTGGGATTCCAAACATAATATGGTCCATCCATTTCTGAATGACCACTAAACATAATCTAGAGCATCGCGGGCTCTAAGCATATACCCTTTACCATTTCTGGCAAAGGTCCAAATAATCCCACAAACACTAGAGTACAAAAGGGTATTGTGAACAATAAATTGGGATATATCAGAAGCACATGCAGAACAACGAAATGTACATGTGCCTTTATGAGTCAATACGATGCAAACATAATCCTTCACAAATATATTCAAATTTGAAAGGAAATGAAAGCAAGAGTATACAAGGATTCTAAGCGATCACATATAGCTCAATTCAAATAAGAAGGTTAGATGAAATCAATTTCCAAAGGAATGAAACCAGAATATGCGAAATCGATCAAAGCTCGGTTTCTGATAGAATTCGAGAGACACATTGAACAAATGATTCAAACTATCAATTGTGCTCCAATATACTCAAGAAAGCTATCAAAAGAAAGGTTTATGAGTCTATATTCTGATCAACTAAATTTTGTCCAAATCAGAGGTCAATACATAAAGTTATAACCATAACAAGGTAGAAAGGTCAGAATCTCAGAAGTTGCACAGATTCGAATCGTTACGTCTAAACAGGAGATATATCAAATACAAGGCTAGAACAATTTAAAGTTCCTCATATTCAAAGCAAATGTAGATATAAAATTGCAGTAAGGAAAGATCAGGACACTTGCAATAGGAAAGATTAGAAAGCTTGCAATAGGAATGATCGGAACACTCGCAATACGAAAGATTAGAAAGCTTGCAATAGGAAGGATCAGAACACTTGCCTTTCAATGATTTTGATCTGAAGATCCAAAGAAGGTGTCAGCCCAAATCCTTCTACTTTTCCTCCGTGTCCTCTCCCTGTTTCGTTTTCTACATATGCGTTCTCTTTTTCCTCCACAACTGCAGCTCATGCAGAACATAGAAGCATAGTCATCTGCTCTCTCTTACTCTCATTCCTTCGTTTTCTTTTTCAAACGCAGCTGTCACAGCCATCGCCACTGCCACTACCACAGTCGTAGCCACGACCACAGCAGCTGTCACAATCGCAGCCCCTTCCCCTACACTACTTCCTTCCTCCCTTCTCTCGTTCCTACTTTTTCTTTCCCAAACCCAACTGCCGCAGACGCAACCGCAATCACGGCCACAGCCCCCCCTTTTTTTTTTTCCCTTTCCTTTCTTTCTATTTCCCAAAAGCAGCTGCTGCAGCCACCATCGCTGCCGCAGCTACCGTAGCCAACGTCACAGCCGCAGCTGTAGTCGCAGCCATGGCTGCAGCCTCTTCTTCCTCCCCTGCTCATCTTCCTCTCCTTCTTCTCTTCCAACTGCAGCTGCCATCGCCATAGCCGCAGCCCCTTCTTCCCCTTCTCTTCTTCCTCTCCTTCCCTTCTTCCTTCCTCTCTTCTTCCTCTCCTTCTTCTCTTCTAGCTGCAGCTGCCACCGCCGTAGCAGTAGCCCCTTCTTCCCCTTCTCCTCTTCCTTCTCCTTCCCTTCTTCTTCTTCTCTTCTTCTCCTTCCTCCCCTTCTTTTCCCCGATGCACTGCCTCTCTTCTCCTCTGTTTCCTCCTGCTAGAAACAGAGGTGCCGTAGCCTCCTCCTCCCTCCTCTTCTTCTTCTCTTCTTCTCCTCTCCTTCCCTTCTCCTCCCCGGTGCCACACACACCCTCTCCTCTGTTTCCTCCTGCAGGAAACAGAGGTGTCACAACCTCTTCGCCCGCTTCTCCTTCTTCTCTCTCTTTTTCTTCTTCTTCTATTCTTCTCTTCTCCCTCTTCTTCCTCCTCTCTTCTTTTCCCTCTTCTTCTTCTTTTCTTCTTCTCTTCTTCCTTTCTCCTCCCCAACACCCCACAGCTCCTCGCTGCAGCCCTTGCCGCAGCCACCTCCTCTTTTCTTCTTTTTCTTCTTCTTCTTCTTCTTCTTCTTCTTCTGCTTCTCTTCTTCTCCTCTTCTTCCCTTCTCCTCCCCGACGCCCCACACATGAACTCCTATGTTTCCTCCTACACGAAACAGAGGTGCTGCAGCTATCTCTCTTTCTTCTCCCTCTTCCCTCTCTTCTTCTTCTTCTTCTTTTCTTCTCTTCTTTCCCAGCTGCACTGCTGCAGTCGCAGCCTCAGCCACGGCCGCAGCCTCTTCTTCCTCCCCTGCTCATCTTCCTCTCCTTCTTCTCTTCCAACTGCAGCTGCCATCGCCGCAGCCGCAGCCCCTTCTTCCCCTTCTCTTCTTCCTCTCCTTCCCTTCTTCCTTCCTCTTCCTCTTTCCCTGCCACAGCTGCAGCTGCCACAGCCGCAGCCGCAGCCGCAGTCGCAGCTACTTCTTTCCCTTCTCCTCTTCCTTCTCCTTCCTTTCTTCTTCTTCTCTTCTTCTCCTTCCTCCCCTTCTTCTCCCCGACGAACAGCACCTCCTCTCCTCTGTTTCCTCCTGTAGGAAACAGAGGTGCCGCCTCTTCACCCGCTTCTACTTCTTCTCTTCCTCTTCTTCTTCTTCTCCTTCTTCTTCTCCTCTTCTTCCCTTCTCCTACCCGACACCCCACACCTTCTCACTGCAGCCCATGCCGCATCCATCCTTCTTTTTTTTTCTTTTTCTCTTCTTCTTTTTCCTCTTCTTCTTCTTCTCCTCCCCAACGCCCCACACCTCGTCTCCTCCGTTTCCGCCTGCACGAAACAGAGGTGCTGCAGCCCTAGCTGCTACAACTATCTCTCTTTCCTCTTCCTCTTCCCTCTCTTCTTCTTTTTTTCTTCTCTTCTCCCTCATCTTCCTCTCTTCTTCTCCCCATGCCCCACCGCTCCTCTCTCTATTTCTCGAGAAATAGAGAGCGTGGGAGGTGGTGGGATAAAACCGAAATTTTTGGTTTTTTTTTTTTTGTAACTTAACAGTTTAGTCGTTGAAATATCTATATTTACATATAGGTCATCCGATTTATAAATAAATCTTTATTAATAATTTTCAAAAGTGAGGGATATTACACCTCACCCCTCTTAGTGCTGACTCATTCCTAACAAACAAGAAAAGATCTTCGGGAGTGATCTATAAAGGGGTGTTGGCATTGCGACGAGCCGTGGAACCACGAGGATTATTGTAAAAAAGAGAGACTTCTTGTGATTGAACTAGTAGAAGAAAAGGTCATTGAACATCAAGAAGAGAGCCCTGAACATAAAGAAGAAGATACGGAAGAAGAGCCACAACCGACCGACTTTATGGTACATGCGCTAGCCGGTTACTCAAACCCATAAACAATGAAAGTTGGAGGCCTTATCAAACAACAACCGATCACTGTTCTCATTGACACAAGCAGCACTAATAACTTCCTAAATAGTAAGGTTGCTGCTCGGATGGTGCTCCATCTCGAAGGTTGCAGCAAGTTCGATGTAAAGGTCACCGACGGCAGAATCCTAAAGTGTGATAAAAGATGCCCATAGGTGAAACTATTACTACAAGACCAAGAAAATATCACCGATTTCTTCCTCCTACCAATTGATGACTATGAGGCCATACTTGGCATAGAATGACTGACTATGCTAAGTGATGTCTCTTAGAACTTTTTCAAATTAACTATGAAATTCTACTGCAAAGACAAACATATCATCCTATGCGGGAAGCGCGGAAGCAACGTAACCACCATTTCGACCCAACGAATGGAGAAAGTTTTACACAAGGTAAATGATGGTTTTTTAATACATCTCCAGCAGCAACTAGAGGGGAAGAAAATAGAAATTGAAGATTAAAATCTCATTTAATTACTTGTTGAATTTGCCGACATTTTTGTTGAGTCGCGTGGTCTTCCTCCTACTCGGCAACATGACCATCGGATTCCAATTCTTTTGGGCAAACCACTAGTGAACACTTAGCCATATTGTTATTCTCACCTCCAGAAGGATAAATTGAAAAGATTGTAATGGAGATACATGAAACAGGAGTGATTCGGCCATGTTGTAGCCCCTATTCCTCACTGGTGCTACTTGTATGCAAGAAGGACGGAACTTGGCGGATGTGCATCGACTACCGAGCTTTAAATGAAATCGCCATCAAGCACAAGTATCTAATACTATTAGTGGATGAACTTCTTGATGGGTTAAAAGGAGCTCGAGTCTTCACGAAGTTGGACCTCCAATCCGGTTACCACCAAATTCGGGTATGTGAAGATGACATTCTAAAAACTGCATTCTGCACACTTGACGGCTGTTATGAATTCTTGATAATGCCTTTTGGACTCACTAATGCTCATTTAACCTTCCAAAATATCATATGAATGATATTTTTCAGAGCTTTATTCACAAATTTGTGCTGGTATTTTTTGATGATATTCTCATTTACAGCCTTTCTCTTGAGACTCACTTTCAGCATTTATGGGTTGTTTTGATGATCCTTCGGGAGAATACACTTTTTGTTAAATAGCCAAAGTGCAGCTTTCTCTAGCAAAAAGTAGAGTACCTTAGGCATATAATATCAGAAGAAGGAGTGGTGGTAGACCCAACAAAAATTGAAGCAATGCAAGGCTAGCTGAAACCTACAAACGTAAAATTTCTACGTGGGTTCCTTGGACTAACGGGCTACTACCAAAAATTTGTCAAAGACTATGGAAAGATCAGTGCACCCCTCACTTCTCTCCTGAAAAAAGATGCCTTCCAATGGTCGGACAAAGCCTCCGCTATCTTCGACAAACTTAAGCAGCCATGACGACGACGCCGGTGCTAGCACTACCAGATTTCAACCGACCCTTCATCATTGAGGCCGACGCATCTGAACTCAAAATTGGAGCAGTTCTTATGCAAGATGGTCAACCACTCGCATACACCAGTAAGGCATTGTCTCCCTCCTATCAAAACATGTCAATATATGATAAGGAGAAGCTCACCATTGTGCATGCAGTAACGAGGTGGAGACCCTACCTGATCGGCCGACGATTTTAAATTAAAATTGACCATAGAAGCCTCAAGTACTTTTTGGAGCAGAAGATATTATTCCCTAAGCAGCAAAAATGGGTAATCAAACTTCTAGGATTTTATTAAGAAATTATTTACAAAAAGGGGAAAGAAAACGTTGTTACAGATGTACTCTCACGGCTACCTGAGCAAGCTAAATTTTCAGCCATCTCCCTTCCTACCACTGACTTACTCGAGGACATTAGGGAAGAATGGAAGAAGGATCCAGAGATCAGTAATTTCATAAAAAAATTGGAGAAGGATCCAAGTGCAATTGCCCACTACACTTGGGATTCGAGGGATCTACGCTACAAAGGTCGCATTGTGCTTATACCTGACTCCTCTTATATCAAAATCATCCTATATGAAATGCACTCCACATCTTCAATAGAGTACTCTAGATCCCTGAGAACCAACAAAAGAGTGAAGCAAAATTTTTATTGGATAGGGATGAAAAAAATTATTTCTGAATATATGGCACAATGTGGTGTATGTCAACAACATAACGGTGAAACAGTGGTAAGTCTAGGGAAGCTACAACCACTACTCATACCAGACTCCATGTGGACTGATATCTCCATGGATTTCATTGAAGGGCTACCACATTCTAAAGGTAAAAGCATAATTCTCATGGTGGTTAATCGATTTACGAAATATGCTTATTTTTGTGCTGTATGAAATCCCTACACTATTGCTAGCATTGCCTAGATTTTCATAGAAAATATTGTTAAACTGCATGGGATGCCAAGGTCCATTGTAAGTTATCGTGACAGGATCTTCACTAGTAAATTTTGGACTAAGTTATTTCAGTTACAAGGCACCAAACTCAAGATGAGCACAGCATATCATCCACAAACTAACGGCCAAACCGAGGTGGTGAACAGATGTTTAGAGACGTACTTTCGGTGTTTCGCCAATGACCGGCCAAAGGAGTGGGCGAAATGGCTTCCCTGGGCTAAATGGTGGTATAATAAATACTACATATCATTCATCTACAAAATGTGCCTCTTATGAAACACTGTATGGTCAGTTGGCCCCTATGATTCTAAAGTATGTAATTGGCTCAGCCAAGGTGGATTAGGTTGACCAAGAATTGATTGACAGAGACAAACTCCTACTACTGCTAAAGGATAATCTCTCTACCTCTCAAGCCATAATGAAGCAGCAAGCCGACACACGACGAAGTGAAAGAGAATTTTCAGTAGGAGATTGGGTTTATCTTCGCCTGCAGCAATACAAGCAACTATCCATCAACACATGAGCTTCCATGAAGTTATCTCCACGTTTTTATGAACCCTATCATATCATAGAGTGTATTGGAGTCGTGGCATACAGACTTAAATTTCCTAAGGATATCAAAATTCACCTTGTCTTCCACGTGTCATGCTTGAAGCCCAAGTTGGGAGAACATGAATCACCCTAGATCCAACTGCCCAACACCACTGATGATGGAGATATTCAAGCCTAACCACAAGCCATCCTCGACCGCAGATTGTGATGCATCGACGACATCCCTCTACCGAAGTACTAGTACATTAGAATAATTTACCACTTGAAGATGCCACATAGGAATCACATATGGAGCTAAAGACCCGATTCCTTGAGTTCATGGAACCTCAGCCTTGAGGACAAGGCTATTTTTGGAGAGGGTGAGCTTGATAGGACCCTAGCAGGGTTGGGTCCTACTCAACCAAGAACTAGCTAATAAAACGCTATGACATTGTAATAAACCCCACGTAGCCGCCTCTATCCTATAAAGAAGAGTGACTAGGGTTTATATTTGACTTTTGGGCTTCCTAGTCGCCGCCCCCTTTTACTAGGCTGGTTGGTTAGGGTTGAGGGTAAAAGGGATAACTCACTTAGGAAGCAGCCCCTAGGGCTAGGGTTTGGAGCCCTATATAAGCATGTAGCTTCCATATCTTTGGGAATAAGATCTATCTACAATTGCAGCCATTTGACCGACTTCTAGGAGGGTGGAACCCCTATAGCATTCTAAGGAGTGATCTCCCTCAAAGATTAATCTACATAGAATTCCTCTGGGGTTCTATCATCGAGATTTCATTGGGAGTTTGAGAGTTCATCGGAAGTCTAGAGGTTCGTCGGAAATACTACCGGAATTGATCGAGAAGAAGCTCATCAGAACTTGCCAAGAAGATCATCGTGAAGTCCAAGAGTTTGCCGGAAGTCTGCTGGAAGTTTGTCGAGAGATCGTCGAAAGTCCGTTGGAAGATCGTCGGAAGCTCATTGGAAGAAACCTTGATTGACCGGGCTTCTTTTATTTAGTATATGTCTTAAAAATCATAGTTAGCACATTATTAAGTTTAGGTTTGGGACGTAATCTCATTAACCCCTAGGGTGACAGTACTATAGTGGCGATCAGACTCCTACAGCGACGACTTCTTCTTAGGGCGAAGGTATTATAGCGGCGATCAGGCTCCTATAGCGGCGGCTTCTCCCTAAGGCGATGGTACTATAGCGGTGATCAGACTACTGTAGCGTGGCTTCTCCCTTTGGCGATAGTACTATAGCGGCTTCTCCCAAGGGCGATGGCACTATAGCGGCGACTTCTCCCTAGGGCGACGGTATTGTAGCCCCTAGGGCGATGATACTGTAGCGGCGATCAGACTCCTGCAGCGATAGCTTCTCCTTGGGGCAAAGGTATTGTAGTAGTGATCAGGCTCCTATAGCGGCAGCTTCTCCCTAGGGCGATGGTACTGTAGCGGCGACCAAAGGAGGGATCAAACTACTATAGCAGTGGCTTCTCCCTCGGGCGACGGTACTGTAGCGGTGATCAGACTCCTACAGCGGATGCTTCTCCCTAGGGTGATGGTACTATAGCGGTGACCAAAGGAGGGATTAGACTACTGTAGTGATGGCTTCTCCCTAGGGAGATGGTACTATAGTGGTGATCAGACTCCTGTAGTGGCTACTTCTCCCAAGGACGATAGTACTGGAGCAGCTATCAGACTCCTATAGTGGCGGCATCTCCCTTTGGCAACGGTACTATAACGGTGACCAAAGGAGGGATAAGACATTACAACGATGGTCCCTAGGGCTGGTGACGGTGGCGAGAGGGTAGATACGAAGGAGAGGCTCTCTGCCCTTACCTCTCAAGTTGCTCCTCCACTATATTCTCTCCAAAGAGATGCTCCTTCGATGAAGTAGCATCGAAGCAGGTCACGCTCTAGATCGCGGCATCTGACTCTTATTTCTAGTGACCCTCGGCCTTGGACTAGCCTCTTCAAGGCTTCAGTTGGAAGTCCGGATCTTAGCTTCGAATTCTTTACTCTAGAAGTTCAAGTAGATAAGAAAATTACTATATACGAGACTGCTGATTCCGCAGAGCTGAGTGAGACATGGTCTATGGTGATTGTTGGCTATGTGGTAGGTCTCAAAACATCCTATTTTCCACTATCCTTATTTATCAAAACTCGATGGGGAATATCGACATTTAATCTCCATATGCTGGAGAATGGTTTCTTTGTTTGCAAGCTATACTCTGAAAAAGATTTGCAACGGGTCCTTAAAGGGTTCTGAACTATTCGTGACCATCCAATGATTCTACGACGTTGGTCTCCTGATGTCCGTTTGGAGTTTGATGACCTACAATCTATTCCATTATGGGTATCATTTCAAGGTCTTCCTCTACATCTTTAGAGTCGACGTTTTATTATAAAGTTATGCAGCACTTTAGGACAACGCCACTCTACATCAACAAAGCAACAGCAACTCAGATGAGATTAGCATTTGCACGAGCATGTGTACTAGTTTTTCCAACGAAGATCTTCCTAATGAGGTTTTTTATCGTGATCTTGATGAGAATACTTGGAAGGTACATGTCTCATATTCCTGGAAGCCACAACGATGTCACAGTTGCTTATCTTTTGGTCATTCAAATGGAGCTAGTCAGCAAACTTCAAAATCGATCACTAAGGTCTACCGGCCACATCAGGCGCCTCAGCAATAAGGCGATTCTCCTCTAGTGGCAGTAGCACTGATGGTGGCGAAGACTATTAAGCATTCTGACTCACAGGGACAACACCGTGGACAAAAGAACAAATCTAGAACTTTATCTCTTCCTATTACGTCGGAGCCTTCCATAACAGAAGTTTCTCATGGTACTCATGGACAGGAGAAGCATAAGTCAGGAACTTCATCTCTTCCTATATCATCATATCTACCTACAATAGGAATTCTATTATCCACTCATTGCACCAACTAGGACCTTGTGTCTCAACGAACTCAGGCCCAAATAAACCTCACCAGCAAGGATATTCTTCCTCAACAAACTCAGGCCATAACAAACCTCACCAATAAGGATATTCTACCTCAACAAACTCATGCCCCAACTGACCTCTCTAGCCAGGCTGCCTCAATAAGTACTAACCAGGATATTGTGCCTCAACAATCCTATTGCGCTTCGACAAACCTTGCCAACCACGACTACATGACTCAAGGTATTTTAAAATTTAAACATATGTAAGCTGTGGATGAAGTGGATAAATATAGGAATAAAGCCTTAAAAGGTAAGGATATTGTGTGGGAGGAAAATACAAAATCGAAGGATAAGTAAAAGGTTGTAACTATCCATCCAAAGTCGTAGGATAAATACCTTTCTTCCTTTCCCATTTGTTTTATTTCTGATGAAGATAACCTATTGGAATGTTCATGGACTTAATAAGCCTAAAAAAGTGGGGAGCTCAATAGAATAATCAAGTCTGCCGCATGTGATATTGTTATTCTAGTAGAAATAAAAATTAAACAATCGAGCATTCAAGCTCAAAAGAATTTAATATAGCCGGACGTAGAACTGTTTACCAATGACTCTCATAAAACCTTTGGTAGAATATGAGTCTTATGACATCCTAACTCTATTAATATCTGGTTTATTTTTGCTACTGATCAATTCGTCCATCTTAAGGTAGAGGATAAAAAGAATGGCTGTCAATTCAATTTCACTAGTATACATGCTTCAAACAGTATACAAGAAAGAAATACTTTGTGGTCTGATCTGACTAATATTGCATATGGCTATCTTAATGTACCTCAGATTGTTTTTGGTGACTTTAATACTGTTCGGTACATAAATGAAAAAGTGGAGGGTAGATAGCTTTCAGAAAGTCTGCATTGATTGATATAAAATCTGTGGGTAATTGGCTCTCTTGGAGTAATCAAGGTGCTAGTAATAGAAAAATAATTGCTCGACTCGATAGATGTCTGATTAATCAAGAATGATTAATAGTTTACCCTGATTTACTTCTTGAGTATGATGCTCCATTATTTTCTAATCATTCTTTAATATGCATACATGTAGACAAAGCAACACCAAGAGGTAAGAAACTATTTAGATTCTATAACATGTGGAGTACTCATCCTTAGTTCCTTGATATTATCAGATCAGCTTGTAATGTTAATGTGCATAGATCCCCCCCCTTACATCTTATGTCAAAAACTCAAAGCCTGCAAAGCAACACTTAAGGAGTGGAATACAAACACTTTTAGCAATATCATGTTAGAACCCTTACAGATTCTAAACTGGGAGTTGATCTCTTTAGGGGATCGGCCTCCTTGGAACTCTATAGGGGTTCCTCCCTCCAAGTTGCTGCTCAAAGGCTACAGAAAAGATTCATCTATTGCTTATCAAAAGAGGAGGAATACATGGCTATTTATAGGGCTTCTAAACACTAACTCCTAATAGGACTCATACTCAATACTCCTATTCCTTTACAACTCTTAGTGCTTCTCTAAGAACAACTCTTAATAGGACTCATACTCAAGACTCCTATTCCTTTACAACTACTAATTCTTCGTCAAGAAACAACCTCCTAACCCTAGCCAGCCTCTTTACTTCTTTAATGGGGGTCGGCTTAGGTAGGTTTTACATGAATGCCCCTCTCTATTAGGACTCTCCTAGCTAGAGTCCTAACAGACCCGCCCTCTTCAAATCAGACTTGTCCTTGAGGTTGAGATTCCATGAGCTCTGGGAATTTGATATTCAAGTAGTCAAAAGTTCTCCCAAGTGACGCCTTCTACTGGTAAGTTCACCCACTGTATTAGCGCTTCAATAGTGGGTCATCGTCATTAGGTCATGATCCGTCAATCAATCATGGCACTCGACTGGGTTTGGAGTTCTCATTGGGTAGTCATATTTGGTGGATAGCTTTAGGCTGTCTCCAAGCACCTATTCACCACTTCCGTTTGGTCGTTGATTTGTGAGTGATACGTCATACTCCTTTTCAATTTAGTACCCTACATTTGGAATAACTCTATCCAAAATCTGCTCGTGAAGATGCAAGTATAATTTGGCATAAGCACAATGAATCCTTTATAGCGTAAATTTTTTTAGTCCCAACTGTAATGAGCCCTAGAGCTTGGTGCATTCTCCAATTTTTTTATGATCTTACTGGTTTTCGGATCTTCTTGCTATTCCATCTTAATATTCTCAAGAAAGTCACTGGTCGGAAGTGAAATGGTTGAAAATTCAGCTTGCTCGAGGGAAGATATCTTTTGCTTCAAGAAATATTTTAGGCTTTTATGGCCGGTCTTGAATTGAACACATTGCTCGATCAAGTATGATCTCCATTTGGCCACCGTACACACAATCGCGAGCATCTCCTTGTCATAAATAGTCATTTTGAGATGGGAAAGAGATAATACTTTATTGGTATAAGTGAGGGGGCAGCCATCTTGCATTAGTACAACACCAATTCCAACTCCGGAGGCATCAGCTTCAATAACGAAAGCCTTACTGAAGTCAAGTAGCACTAGTATGAGTATTATCGTCATTGTGGCTTTAAGTTTGTCGAAGGTGATGGTGGCTTTGTCCAACCATTATAAAGCATCTTTTTTCAGTAAGGAAGTAAGTGGTGCACTGATCTTTCCATCATTTTTTATGAACTTGTGGTAGTAGCATATTAAACTAAGAAAGCCACGTAGCAATTTTATATTCCTCGAGGTCAACCAGTTTTGCATTGCTCCAATTTTGGAGGGGTCCACTACCACACCTTCCTCTGATATGATATGCCCAAAATATTCTACCTTCTATAGAAGAAAGCAAAAATTCGTAGTGGTCGTTGTGTGTTCAAAAGGTGGTTTTCGGTATATCTTCTTCGCACACTTATATTTGATGATACCCGGATCAAAGGTCTAGCTTTGTGAAGATTTGTGCTATATTTCATCTAGCAATTCATCTACTACTCGAATAGGGTATTTGTTCTTGATGGTTATGCTATTGAGAGCTCGGTAATCAACACACAATCGCCTTGTTCCGTCCTTCTTTCGTATGAGGAGCACCGGTGAAGAGTAGGGGCTGCAACTTGGCCGAATAACTCCTGTTTCAAACATATCTTTTATAATCCTTTCTATTTCATCCTTCTAGAGATGTGGATACTAATATGGCTGAGTATTTACTAGAGATTTGCCTGGAAGAATCGTTATACAATGATCATGCCGACGAGTAAGAGGTAGGTTGCGCGGTTCGTCAAATATATCTGAAAATTTAGCAAGCAAAGGAAGTAGATTTGGATCTTCAAATTCTGTTGGCTCTCCCTTAGTTTGCTGCTCAAGTTGTATTAAAAAGCTACTACATGCTTTATGCAAAACCTTCTCCATTTGTTGTGTGTAAGTCATCGTTATGTCGCC